>NC_083583.1:6856639-7066639 GCF_027579695.1 Neoarius graeffei | reverse complement strand
TTCCCCCCCCCCCTTCTTTATTTCTCACTAATAAATGTTTTGATTGTAAGGCGCCATTTTGTACTAAGCTTCTTTGTCTGGAAATCACAAAATGCATCCTACACAAATAAATCAAGCTGTGCATGTTGTATAAAAAAATGTGCACGCTGTAGAGAATCATGCCAATGTTTTTGCTCATCACTGACACGAAACCCATGCATACACATCACAGCATCTCATATTCTCATTAAATATCTGATGTGAATTGATATCTAATTGATATCTAAGCCAGTTTTGAACTGGACACTGTTTGTGATCTTTCTCGTTATTTTATACTCACATTATATTTGTTTTGCCTCCTAATATCCTCTTATTTGTATGGAATAAATAGTCACCAAGTCTTTTCAGTTGGTGCTAATTAAAGTTCACTTAATTAATTAAAATGAATGGAATTAATTATTTTTAAAAAATTGTTAGACCTGTAGAGTGTCGAGCTTGCATATTAATCCCTTTAAAAAACCTCCTTTAAAGTTTCAGTAATGAATCAGAATGAGTTAATTAATGCACAATTAACAGTTAACGCGCGCACAATTTGGTGCTCTCCAAAACCCCCGCCGGCTTTACGCACGAATATTGCGCGTCAATTAATTATGCAAATATGTTTCTTTGCATGTAAATTGTAATTAGGAAACAACAACAACAGCAGTGCTCTAGTCGTGTAAAGCAACGTATTATTTTTGTACGTGTTTGTTTGTAGCTATTTATGAGGAACATATTTTAATCCAAACGACAGTCGACAAAATGCGCAATAAAATGAAGGCGCATGTTTTTATTCCGCATCTGAATAAAGGGACCTGAATCACGCGGGGGGGGGGGGGGGGGGGGGGGGGGGGGGGTTGACGACGACGACGACTAAAGCCGGACAAATATCAGCTACAGATGTCCAGATGGATAAATGTGAAGAGAAATGTCATTTGAATATTATTATTGTTGTTAATGAAACTGAATTTAAGAAGAGCGGCGTTTTTGTATTTTAGTTTTTTGAAATATGTGCCAATATGTTCATGAAGAATGCTTTTGGTTAAAACGATTAAAAATAAGAGTTTTTTTTTGTGAAACAGGGTTGTATTGGACAGATTTTTAAGATGTTATTAATGTAATTTTGTTTGTATATTAGGCTTTATGGATGGTGTATGGAATATTAATATTCTCTCTCTCTCTGTGAGACCTTAATGCGCTGCGCACTTGAGCCTGTCCTGTAGATCATTGTCCTGTCTGTCCTGTCCCTCCCTCCCTCTCTCCCTCTCTCCAACGTCCCAAAGGTTTTTCCGACTTTTATAAATGTATGAAATAAATCCTGATTTTTGAACATTACCATCTCCAAAACTCTCAACTCCAAACGTCACCTTCCCCCCTCCCCCAGCTGGTTCAGCTGCACCACACTCAGCAAAAACAAAACAAATAATAATTAAAAATAAAAAATTTCAACCTCTGTGGAATGAATGAGAGAGAAGAGCAGCCTGGGGCAAAGAACATTGTACTTCATCCTCAACCTCATCCTCATCATCCTCATCCCCGCTGCGTCCATTTCAGCTTTGTGCAGGTAAGACAGGCTAACAACGCACACACACACACACACACGCACACACACACACACACACACGCACACACACAAAAACGAAGTCTGGATGAAATTACAGCAGGCACAAACCTACAAACCTGGAAGGAGATCTACAGAAGTGCAGTTGTGTTTTGCACATAAATGTCACTGATGTAGAATAAACACAGGTATCACTGTCTGGTGCGTAAAATAGGCTCTGAACCCACTCCAAACGCAAATGTTTCCAAACCAAATCATTCACATCAAATCCCAGAAGTCGCTCTTAACCCACCACTACATCTGTTTTACTGTCCATTTCTAAATTAACGCATTGAGCTCATTTCCGGTTTGCCCCAAACATCCACAAGTCTCTGGTAAACGTGACGTCACACGTTGGCACGTTAACATATTGACAATAAGCACGCTTTCAGAAACCAACCGTACTAACAGGTACTTCAGGTCCCTGGGCTAGTGGCAAACCTTAAACAAACCTTAAACAAACTTTCAGTACCTTTGGTGTGTAGCTTTATCGACATCTCTTTTTTTTCTTAAAAAAGTATCCACATTTCAAAGTGAAACACAGCTCCACATTCATGTGAAAAGGGTACCACTGAGAAGAAAAGGTACCGTTTACCATCATGAAAGTGTATGGGAAAAATAATCTCACTTTTTCTTTCTTTTTCTCTCTTAAAAAAAAAAAAAAAAAAAAAATATATATATATATATATATATATATATATATATATATATATATATATATATATATATATATATATATATAATATTGTACACAGCTGCAGGTCATATGAGAACATGCATGTTTTTAGAAAGCAGGTACAAATACAGGTACAAAAATAGAGAGAAATAAAGCTTTAGGATTTAGAAATTAAGGTACCAAGCGGTACCATGTCTGCTTGGACCTGCTATGGTCGGTGTGGTATCAAGAGTGCATGTTTAGTACCTTTAATGCGTATTTTTCACATTTTAAAGGTTAATTAAAAGTTAATTAAAGGGACATTTTATGTCTAAAGGCACAAAAGCATGCTGCCTTTCTGGTACCATGGAAAAGCGACATGGAAAAGTACCTTTTGTTCTGCAAGTGTGTGTTTAAATCAGATAGTGGAATATTATTCGAGTTAATGTGCTGTTTGTGGTTCTGGACATCATCACATCACAGAGAGAGAGAGAGAGAGAGAGAGAGAGAGAGAGAGAGAGAGAGAGAGAGAGACAGACAGACAGACAGACAGACAGACAGACAGACAGACCGGCGCAGACAAACTGGAACCGGATAGAAATGATGAAAGATAGATGCCCGAATAACCGACATATCATCCACACAGCTGCAGTGGAATAAATAATGGCACCCCGACGCATACCAAGAAAACAAACAAACAAAAAAAGGTCTGATGATGATTTCGAGAGCAAAGGCAAAATGCTTGCGTATTATTATTATTATTATTATTATTATTATTATTATTATTATTCAAACTCCCGGACATGGAGTGGGGCGTTTTTGTTTTATTTATTATTATTATTATTATTATTATTATTATTATTATTTTCTTTCTGACTGAGGATCTGGCCACAGAAAGCGTCTCGTATCCTGCAGCAGGATGAGATGTGACAGGTGAAGCGGGATGTAAAGCTTCAGCCCGAAACCCAGGCCTCCAGATGCCAAGTGCAACACAAATGCACACATTCCCTGACCCAAAATGTCACCAATAATTACTATAACTCTTAAAAAAAACATAAACATATAAACTAATCTCCAGCCTACACGAGAATTATTTAATTATTTAATTTATTTATTTTTATTTTTCATAAAAGATGATCGCATGAGAAATCGTGCTTCCTGTTCCATTTCTGTATTTAAAACATCTCTTAATGATCATTTAATCAATCTGTAAAATATTACACATGAGGAATAAAACAATCATCTTGTTCTGGGAACTGATCCGAAATGCAGAAGAACTGGTTGATTCAAATCTCATTAACACCTGTAGAATATCAGAGATAGAAAGTGGGCAGTGCTTCATTTATTCTCCCCCAGGGGAAAAAAATATTAATGATAACAAAATAATGCATTTAATTATTTTCATTTTAACAATTATACATTGAAATGGAAAGGTTATTATTATTATTATTATTATTATTATTATTATTATTATTATTATTCAGTATAAATAAATGTAAAAGTGGACAGTATGTGAATAATTAAATACATAAATGAATGGCATGCAATAATTAATTATGATTAATTAACAATTCGCTTAATTAATATTACGATGAGTTCTTTTCTATTCAAATCGTAAGCATTTTTTTAAAAAGTAGAGTTTGTGCATGAAAAAAATGATTATAATAGAATATTTAAAATCATATAACAAAATTCCAGAATTCTCTCTATGGGTTAATTATATGATACATATGCGAATATTATTTTTAATATTATGACATAAACAGAAATATTACAGATGATTTGTGAAAGTGGTGCTTTTTTTTTTCCTTTTGCAATAAGAACAAATGATTTCCTGAAATCCTTCTGCAAAATCTAAGCTGGCACTTAGGACTTAAAGTGTAGGCTCTAGATTGTAATCTGAGGTCAGAACACATATTCCAGAGGAAATTACTGAGTGTAAAGCTGCACAAGTGTGTGTGTGTGAGAGAGAGTGTATGTGCCCAAACCCCCGGCCAAGCTAGAGAACACACAGAGCTGAGGAAGAGGTTGTGCTTATTACCACGCCGCAGTTACATGTCCACAGGGGTGAGTAACCCATTTTCACGTCCTCCATCGCTGAGCGTGGAGTGCAGCCGAGGCCTGAGTGAGAGCGGCACACACACCTGACGTACATGTGCTGTAATTGCTGGGGACTGCGGCAGCTGGAAGTGAGTTATGGGATACTTAACCTCACATCTCTTCGTACCCCTGTGACCTCCAGGGCAGCATGGCAGGTGGGCTGGAGGAGAACTGAGGAGAACAGGGATGGATGCAGAGACGCAGGGTTCGAGTTAATCCGACCCAGAGGCCTCGCTCACGTACCTCAAAAAGAGGGCTATTAAAAGAGGCCCTTCTTCAGCAAGGTGTGAGGTTGTTAGGGCAATTAACACAATCGCCATTTACCCTGACGCTATATTAACACAGCAGGAGGGACACCAGGAAGGAGGGACGAGGCCTGGGTGGTTCCCTACACACACACTTGTCTGACTATACTTCTGAGGACATAATTAATCATTTGATGAACTAATCCTATTCTAGACCTAAACCTAATCTTCTAATCTAAAGGAAACAAGCTAAAATGTCCCCACAAGGTCATCCTGCAAAAACACTCATCGCTAGGAACTGAAGAATAAAAAGCAATATCACTGTGTGTAAGAGTGTATAAAACCAGCGTAACAACACAACACAACACAACACAGCACACACACACACACACACACACACACACACACACACACACACACACACACACACACACACACACACACACACACACACACATTACAGCAGTGTTGAGCAGATGTGCACAAGCAGATACATAATGCAAAAAAAGAACTGGTGTAATAATGTGCACTGAAAACGTTGTGCAAAAAAAAAAAACGGAAAGGGAGCAGCTTGAGACGAAAACCAAGGGAGATTTGCTTTTCGCCCTGTCTGTTTAGAATTGTAAATCCAGCGTATAGGCGCTGCTGTCCAATTACATATATCTTTCATGTATGAAATCATGCATGCCTCTTTTTTCCGCCAGGCCAAAGAGGGCTGGCACAAAGGGAGCGACCGAGGCTGCAGTACAAAGTGCATCCTGTATGCAGAGCAGGGCCTGGTGCCGGAGCCCAGGGCTAGGAGTGCTATTCCATTAGCACTCGCGGATGGTGTGAGGGAGGAAGGGAAGGGGAGGGGAAAAGGGGGTAAAAAAAAGGAGGGGAGGGGAGCAAGGGTACTCGTCCTCCTGATGGGGGCGTTCAGTGGCCATGACTCCTGCAACAGTATCTCAGGCAGCGTCTAGCTTTGACCCTTTAGGCCCCTAGTCTTAGGTTCAACCTTTTCAAAAGCCTTTTGCTGATGGATTACTTAATTCCTTAATTAGCGGTGATGCATAGCATTTTTGGGTTAATGCCTGAAAGAGTTTTCTTCCTTTTTTTAAAAAAAAATTTACTCCATGCTAAGAAGCAAAATAAATAAATAAATAAAACAAACACACAGCTCTTAAAGACGCACATGAGAGCTCGGCCTGTTACTTTATTTATTTATTTATTTATTTATTTATTTGCTTTCTCTTTCGCTCACAAATGACGGCGCCCCGCTGTGTATTCATAATTTGCGCTGACCTAAATTTGGTGAAATTACTTTGAACTTTTCCAACAAAAGGCCCGGCGTGCTCTCTCTCCTCTCCTCTTGTCTCCCATTCATGCTTTTCTGCCTGTTTTCTTTCCTGTTCCCTTAATTCCGTAAACACCATTTACTTTCGATCGGGATTAGCCAGGGAGCAAAGGATGCTATTATTCACATGAACTAATGAGCTAGCATGCTGACCGTGTCACAAAAAAACACCCCAAACAAAATAGCATCTTAGGTTTGCACGTATTTACCAGAGAATGAGCTAAGGAAAGAAACAAAACACTTCAGGACATGCTGTTCTGGGAAAATAAGTGATGAGTTGATTGTTTAGTTCTAATAGCATGTCTTAATAGAGAAGAAATGTGCCAATTATTAAAATTTTTAATTTGTTAAAGAGTAGGAAGCCATGGTAGAATGGGTAGAAATGCAGCTTTGGGACCAAAAAGGTTGCAGGTTTGATTCCGTGGACCAGTAGATATGGCTGAAGTGCCCTGAACTGCTGCGTTGGGTATGTTGTATGTTGCTCTGGACAAGTGCATCTGCTTAAAGTAATGAATGACATGTCATGCATTTTTAAAAATTTGTTTATGGTTACATTTAATGTTGTAGAAAATCCATGAAACAAGTTCGTCCCTCACTATTATTCGCGAAGAAACAGCAAACAGTAAAGCGAAAGTTCTTTGAATTCTTTACCTCTGAATGCTGACACTGGAGACTCCTTCCATTCAGTAACTTCCCTTTACAGAAAACCTCATCATATCAGTGATTACACACATTTTCCTTTCCTTTCCTTCAGAATGAACACATTAACTATGCGTATCAGATGCTCACTGGCCATGCTGTGAAAATTGCCCATGCAGACTCTCATCAAAGTTTACAAATCTGTCATTGCTTAACTCTTGAATATTTTCTATCGTGAATACTGTCATTAAAAAGCTTATAATCTCTGCTTTCCAAAGAAATGTATCTGGTTAAGATCTGTTCAGTACTTTGGGAGTAACGGCAGGTTGAAGTCGGTACAACAGAGTAAAAACTCTGCTCGTGGGACGTCGGGAAACTGCCGGCGCTTTTCTTTTTGAGTCACAGGAAAGTGGTCAGGCTCTCTCTCTCTCTCTCTCTCTCTCTCCTGATCGGTTTCCGACTGGATTACTCGTGAATATCAATCAGATAACTTTTACAGGGATGTTCTCTCGCTCTCACTGTTTCTGATGAAGGATTCAATTAAATTTTCCGTCTGCTAGTTTTGATGTTCTGATTCACAGGAGACTTTGAAGTGAGTTTTCGTAGCTTTACCTACTTATTTTTTCAAATCAAACTGATTCATGTAAATAAATAACTATTTTAGAATATAACTGGAGTTATTTTGATGAAAAATATTGAGATCTTAGTGGTCAGAATGAGATTTAAAAAAAACAAAAGTCAGAAACGTGAGTGTCGATTTCAGTTGAGTTAATGTGAATTGTTTATTGGATGTGGATCAGACAATTTTTTTGAGGTTCGCCTTGAAAGCTGTGAATATTAATCAAAATAATCATTCATATTCTTTCATATAAACACTAGTAGGCCCTACTTTTGAGAAATACAAAGGCCTACAGAGCACAAAGAGGGAATTACAAATAATCTTTTATGACTTTTTTAGAGTGTACCGATTTAACATTTTAACCCGATTAGCATAATTAATACTAATTTAATACTAATTTGCACAATTAGTTTTTACTAAGTTTTTAAATTTTGTATTCAGCGTCCAACCATCTATGTGCTGCCAATTTCCATGTAAATATCTTGAAAAATGGAAAAATTATTAAGAAACAACATTTGATCTCATTGGTTAATGAGGCCCATTTTGGACCATGTGATCCTCATACAGAATATTACGGCAGTTTTCTGAAAATTAAGCCGCTTTTTCAACCTTTGATTTGTTATATCTCAAGAGCGGGTGAACATATTTTAATTCTGTATGTTGTTCTGCATTCAATTCTGAATTCAGCGAGAGCAGTTTCAAGCAATTTGGATTGAATTTGAATTTCCACCTGAGATGCCTACATTAATATAATCCTGTGATTTGCACCTTCTGACCTTCTGACCAATCAGAATTGAGAATTCAACAGTGCTGTGGTCTAACATCCTGCACGTTAACCCTCCTATTTCAAGTGCACACGCATCTCCCAGGCATCACCCACCCTCGTCGCTCTATCTCCACAGCCATCACATCTCTCTGAAAGCAATCCAGCATGAGCGTCTAAAGAGGCCATACGCGAGCTCACCAAACAACCCATTACACATCCCTAATCTCAGCGGAGCAAACCGGGTACGAAGGCAGGAAGCCCGGGAGCTTATCTGCAGCCTCTTCAGCAGGCCCAGCATGCAACCAGGCCATGCTGCGTGTCTCCTTCACAAACCCCCTCCCAGAGGAGCTCAAAAGCTCAGGGTGTGTAGCCAGCAGGGAGCAGAAACAATTTCACAGCCTTACCTGATGTGTTTTTTTTTTTTTTGGTTTGATTCGCCGTCACTCAGAAGCTCCTCTCTGACCAGGGTCTTCTTTTTCAAGGGTCCGTTTGTTTGAAGCAGGAGTCAGAAAGGTCACAACCTTCACAGTCACGGCAGAAGGTTTTGGTTTTGGTTCAGGGGCTAGCTGAAGCTTTCGCAACCATTAAAGCTAGAGTGTTTGTTTAAGTTTTTCTATTGGTATATGCAGAAGATAAAGCTTTCAAGATCCAGTGTCTGGGCATTTAAAGAAAGTCCCTGGGCCAGGGCTTGGAGTGATGAGTGATGATGCAGTCCTACAATTCCAGGTATTTCCAGAGCTTTTCAAAGCTATGAGGCCCAGTCACTGGGGTTTGGTTTTGGAGAATCCACAGAGTGTGGAGAAAAAAGCTTTTCCACTCTTTGATAGCGCCACCTATAGGAAAAAAAAAAGAAACCCCCCCACCACCCAGAACTGTTAATAATGACTGAGACAAAGTCAAACCGTGTGCTTGTTTAGACATAAAAGCATCTCGGATCTTGTACAGCAGTGTTTTCCGACAAAGCAAGCGGAGATGAGAAGACCTAAATCCAATGTTAGTTAGGCGTTATTATAATAACAAGTGACTGCAGATTTGCTATTTTTTTTCCTCTGTCGAAAAAAGCAGGAGGGAGAACAACACAGTACAATATGTCTTTTATCAGGCCTTTTGAATTCTCTAATAAGCTGTCTTGGTGAGTGCAACAATAATATATAATTATTTCTATTACAGCTGCAGGAAAAAAACAAAAAAACAACAACAAAAAATTATTTTCCAGATAACATCAAGCAATAAATGCATTGCTTTGAGTAATTTCTCTTCTTGTGCCATAGTGGGCTTAAGAAAAAAATAAAAAGAAATTTCTGGAGAAATTTAATTTCCTCCATAACCAGAACAAGACATATTCCTGTAATAAGCCACATAATTGCGCCTTCTGCTGAAGATCTCTCATACACAACAACAAAGTCACTTAGACAACATATATTTATTCGCATGTCACGATCTACACTGAAAGACAGAAAGAGAAAAAAGAGAAAAGAGAAAAGGAAAAGGGACCCCTGATGCCACAAGGGGCTGCGACGGAAAGCCGAGTAAAAGCGTCTGTCACAGGCTGCGGCTCTGTCAGCTCTCGCCCGAGCCCCTGTTGGGGGAATACAGGACAGAGCAGAAAGGCAGTCTGTGATTTCTGAACGCTCCCCCTGGAGCCCCTTCTATTTGGCAACATTTTTACGATTATTTTTACCTCTGTGGTTAGAACAGAGTTAAAGATGGTGTTTAATTGTTCCCAAGAGCTCTTATTAAGTTGCTGATGAGGGGCTCCGGGGAGAGGCACTTAAAACTAGCTACAAAAACAAGCAGCCAAGGAAAGCAGGCACACGGAGAAGTGCAGGGAGGAAGAGGATCTGCCGGAGTGCAGGGTGAAGGCAGGAAAGAATCTAGGTTGTGTCTGACGCTATGGCACGGAAAAGGTTTCATACGACTTTTACATGCTGATGCTTTGTCATCATCTTAAAATAATCATTTTAAATCATCCCTATGAATCACAATGTATGTTTCACAACATTTTCATATGTAGCCCTTCGCCTTGAACCCTGATATAATATGATAATACAAATGAATAATAATAATAAGACCATCAATGAAGGTGTAGCTCACTCCAGGCCCGTCTAGTCCAAGAGGAACGCTCTAAAGCACGCAATAAATGTTGCAAGCTATATACACTATATACAAGCTATATATAGAAGCTATACCCACCCTAGGAATCCCGACCTATTTGCCAGAATGGTGAAGAACTGACCGAGAAGAAGCGATTTTTGTTGAACTGCTCATTAAGGCTTAATTAGTCCATAACTTCATTAATAATTGCAATTAAGCAAATCTGGGTAGAAGTTATATGCACCCTAGGTACCCCTACCTTCATGCCAGAAAGAATCAAAATTGGTGAAGAACCGAGAGAGAAGAGGCTATTTTCGTGAAATGTGGAGAATGTTGGATGGATGACGGACAATACATGATGGTATAAGTTCATCGCCTGTCAGCTGGATGAGCTAATAATACAAACAAAGAACTCGATGCCAACATTTAATTGCTAATTTGTACACCTCAAATACAATTCAAACAGGAAGGAAGCTACTGAAAAGATAAGAAAAAAAACTCTTTCAGACATTTGACCTTGCTGTGAGCTTGACCCTGCTTGGCTCGTGCCCAAAATCTAACCAGTTCACCTGCTGGTTACGATTATAATTCCATATCAATCCTACAAACATCCATCCATTATCTGTAGCCACTTATCCTGTTCTACAGGGTCGCAGGCAAGCTGGAGCCTATCCCAGCCGACTATGGGCGAGAGGCAGGGTACACCCTGGACAAGTCGCAAGGTCATCACAGGGCCCACACAGAGACAAATAACCATTCACACCTACGGTCAATTTAGAGCCACCAATTAGCCTAACCTGCATGTCTTTGGACTGTGGGGGAAACCAGAGCACCCGGAGGAAACCCACGCAGACACGGGGAGAACATGCAAACTCCACACAGAAAAGCCCTTGTCGGCCGCTGGGCTCGAACCCAGGACCTTCTTGCTGTGAGGCGACAGTGCTAACCACTACACCACCGTGCCGCCTCCTACAAACATTCAATGACTAATTCTTCATATACGGCACTAATGAGACTCTTGGACAACCTGAAAATATCCATCTCACCTCGTCATGGACGCATTAAAACAGTCTGGCAGCTTTTCATTTTACATCTCATCTCCTTCTCCCTTCTCATCTCCAAGAAAATGATCAAAGTTTTTGACAATTAAATGCTAATTAAATCCAATTAAATGCTCTCTAGAACCATATACTCTTTGTCCTGCCCAAAGAGACGTGTCTTGCTCGATGCTAGCAACTTATTAGAAGCAAACATGGTTCGTTGTTGTGTTGTTGGCTGTCTGCACACTATTCCAGTTTCTAACCATTCACCATACCTTAGTTAAAAATAAGTCTGAAGTCTTCATTTTGAAGAACCGTGAGTTGGCCTAGTGGTTAGCATAGCCGCCTCTTTATCAGGAGATTGTGAGTTCTACTCATGGTTGGGTCATACCAAAGACCATCACAAAATGGTACCTACTGTCATCTGGCAAGGCATGCTGCATTACAGATGTGAGTGGGGAGTCAAACTCTCGCGGTTACTAGAGGACCTGTAGCCCTTGCTGTATAGGCGAGAGGCCGAGGGCTATAGAAACGGAGACTGGTGCTGCCCAATGCGCCTTAAAGGCCTGGTGAGTACTGGGACGGGAGACTACCTGGGAAGACCAGGTCCTGGCATGGGAAGGACTTTGACTTGATTCATTTTGAAGAGGGTGGAGCTTGTATAAGGTCACAGTTGTGTGACAGGCACTTCTCCGAGGAGTGTTTTATCAATTTGGGGATTATAATATAAACCATAAAGAGATTTCAGCAATTGGTTCAAATTTATTAACATCATAAAAGTCACTTGGATTTGGGGCAGAGCTACACAAGCTGATTTATGTGATGTCACAAAATAAAAAGTGACAGCTTTGGACTGGTCATGTCCGATATGCAAATTACTGGAACACCACATGGAAGCCATCACATTTATCTGCAGAACCTGTGTGCTAAGCTAGCTAGTGTAATAAAACTTTGGATAATGTTTCATTCATAAGAATTCATGTATAAAAGGATTAGTGATGTTTGCCAAAATTATATTTTGACAGATTTGGCTACTGGTAAGTAAATGATAATAAATAAAAATTAAAAAAGTAACCCCCCCCAAAAAAAAATATTAAAAAACAAAAATAAAACATAAAAGTAAAAATAAAAAATAAAAAAAAATAAAAATAAAATTTGTTACTTGTAAAACTGATAACTCTGAAACTGAAACTGAAATCCCACTCCATCATCTTCTCTTGTGACATATATATGCTAGGTTACTAGACGTTAACTAGCCATCTATCCAAACTAGATAATAATTGTGATATTTGGCTACTTGGGATGGCAGGAGGACATGGGACATTTCCTAATTAGCATAAGTATGCATATTCATAGATCCAGACATTTTGTACTATTTATTTATGTATTTATTTATTTCTAATTATAGATACATGTAGATAAAGAATGCTTTCAGTCATATTATTTAGTATTATCCTACCTACATTACTTTTTACAGATATAAAATTAAATGTCCAGTGACATTTTATATAAAATATGTCAGTTTATTTTTGCCTTTTAACATTTTTACTGAATATTTTAAATGATGGAATAATTATACAATGGTTATTAAAAAATAGTAATATTATAAATTAAGCTTGAAATATTATAATTATCTTGGTCACAATTTCATTCAATATTTAAGATATAACTTGGTGCAAGCAAAAGCACAATCAGCAGCATCACTGTCCTGATCCCTGAGTGTGAGTGTACAGCGCTCCATCCCTCTCACTGTGGCTGCACACTGGGGCAGACAGAGTGCCGTATTGAGACGCCAGGGTCGGGATCAATATCCCAGCCTGGAATGCCGTAGGGCTGCTGGCCATCCCTGACCCGAATTATTGATCATCCGTGCCTGATCTGCCAATAGCAATGCTCTGGAAGTGACACAGGGTCTGAGAGCAGACGGCAGGCAGAGGGAAAAAAATTGGGAGTGAGGACGTGTAGCGCCGGTAGCAACCCCACAGCACAGTGCAGATAAAAGTCAATCCCACTTAACCAAATCACTGACTAATAAATAGTTAGCTGGTGGATGGAGGAATGTGCACGGGTCTCAGGTGGTGGTGGTGGTGGGGTGGCTGAATCAAGCTGCTGTCCCTCAGGCCTATAGCAATCCTTTGCAGTGTGTGTTATTACACTGGACATTCAGACATACACACATAAGGACTGTCCCAAACCAACACTGCTGGTATAATGAATATGGATAGGAAATTCAAAAACATTTATCACCTTCCAAGCTCCGTATTTCAGTGATGTGAAAACTCAACAGTTACATTTTGGGTGGGTTCTTGCCCAAACTGAAAATTGTATCATCAGTTTTTCTTTGGCGAATAAGACATACCGGCGAGTGGCCTAGTGGTTAGCGTGTCCGCCTCTCGATGGTCTACTCACGGTTGGGTCATACCAAAGACCATCATAAAAAATGGTGCCGACTGCCATCTGGCAAGGCACACTGCAATACAGATGCGAGTGGGGAGTCAAACTCTTGCAGTTACCAGAGGACTAGCTCCCCACTGAACCCTCAAAGTCAAAGTCCTTCCCGCGCCTACAGTACCTGGTATTCCTAGGCAGTCTCCCACTCAAGTACTAACCAGGCCCAACTCTGATGGTGGCGCATTGGGCGGCGCCGATCTCCGTTTCCCTTGGCCTCTCGCCTATTACATAGCTAGGGTTACAGTGGGGGGCTAGTCCTTTGGTAACCACAAGAGTTTAACTCCCCATGCACATCTGTATTGTAGCGTACCTTGCCAGATGGTAGTAGGTACCATTTTTATAATGGTCTTTGGTATGACCCGACCATGAATAGAACTCACGATCTCCCGATCGAGAGGTGGACACGCTACCACTAGGCCACTAGTCGGTCCACTGTAACCCTAGCTAAGTAATATAGGCGAGAGGCTGAGGGCTACGAAACGGAGATCGGCACTGCCAAACGCACCATGTGTGGTGCAGGAAGGACTTTGAATCAGACATAAAGTTCACCACCACACTTGCTGGAGCAGATGGGGGTTAGGTGCCTTGCTCAAGGTCACTTGAGCCAGTTCTGCTGGTTCAGGGGATCAAACCAGTGACCTTTTAGTCCCAAAGCTGTTTCTCTAACCATTTGGCCATGGCTTCCCCAAAACTCAACAGCACCACTTTATTTGTGTGTATTTCTGTGTCAGTGGTGTCCAGACCCACACAAGTCTCCCTCTTGATCCATTATTTTTTAGCAGTCCATCCTGGAGTAGTTCACATGTCACTGCCTGCTCATTGCCATTCTCAGCCATCCTGCGTTGTGTTCACCGCCATATCTCTCACTGTAATTACTGAGTGACAGAAAAGCAATACTGACCACTTCATTATGAAACAGGAAGAGTAACCGCTTCGTACTCCCTCCACACATCAGGCCAGTCTGACCCACACTGCCCAGGTCAGGGAAGGCCAATCACCCTGAGTATATTCTGTGTGTTGTATGCAGGGTCAGAGATCTCGGCAGACTGCTTTCGGGTATCGATCCACACTCATCTGGCTCGTTTAAAATGCTGGGTCATGGAGTACAGACCTCAGAGGTTAGTCAAGAAGCAGTGCTGATTCTTGAAGGACTTGAACCTTGGATACTAGTTAGATAGAGGTGGACAGTACCTCTGGGTGTTTATGGTTAACTGGACATTAATAAGGAACTCGAGTGAACAATTGTGCTCCAAGAACCACTTTCTGAAACTAAGAACCATTGAGCAGCCAAAAAACCCTCAGCACATACAGTGGTGCTTGAAAGATTGCAAACCCTTTAGAATTTTCTATATTTCTGCATAAATATGACCTAAAACCTCATCAGATTTTCACACAAGTCCCAAAAGTAGATAAAGAGAAGCCAGTTAAACAAATGAGACAAAATATTATACTTGGTCATTTATTTATTGAGGTAAATGCTCCAGCATTACATATCTGTGAGTGGCAAAAGTATGTGAACCTTTGCTTTCAGTATCTGGTGTGACCCCCTTGTGCAGCAATAACTGCAACTAAACGTTTGCGATAACTGTTGATCAGTCCTGCACACCGACTTGGAGGAATTTTAGCCCATTCCTCCATACAGAACAGCTTCAACTCTGGGATGTTAGTGGGTTTCCTCACATGAACTGCTTGCTTCAGGTCCTTCCACAACATTTCGATTGGATTAAAGTCAGGACTTTCACTTGGCCATTCCAAAACGTTAACTTTATTCTTCTTTAACCATTCTTTGGTAGAACAACTTGTGTGCTTAGGATCGTTGTCTTGCTGCATGACCCACCTTCTCTTGAGATTCAGTTCATGGACAGATGTCCTGACATTTTCCTTTAGAATTCACTGGTATAATTCAGAATTCATTGTTCCATCAATGATGGCAAGCCGTCCTGGCCCAGATGCAGCAAAACAGGTCCAAACTATGATACTATCACCACCATGTTTCACAGATGGGATAAGGTTCTTATGCTGGAATGCAGTGTTTTCCTTTCTCCAAACATACGCTTCTCATTTAAACCAAAAGTTTCTATTTTAGTCTCATCCGTCCACAAAACATTTTTCCAATAGCCTTCTGGCTTGTCCATGTGATCTTCAGCAAACTGCAGACGAGCAGCAACATTCTTTTTGGAGAGCAGTGGCTTTCTCCTTGCAACCCTGCCATGCACACCATTGTTGTTCAGTGTTATCCTGATGGTGGACTCATGAACATTAACATTAGCCAATGTGAGAGAGGCCTTCAGTTGCTTAGAAGTTACCCTGGGGTCCTTTGTGACCTCGCTGACTATTACACACCTTGCTCTTGGAGTGATCTTTGTTGGTCAACCACTCCTGGGGAGGGTAACAATGGTCTTGAATTTCCTCCACTTGTACACAATCTGTCTGACTGTGGATTGGTGGAGTCCAAACTCTTTAGAGATGGTTTTGTAACCTTTTCCAGCCTGATGAGCATCAACAACGCTTTTTCTGAGGTCCTCAGAAATCTCCTTTGTTTGTGCCATGATACACTTCCACAAACATGTGTTGTGAAGATCAGACTTTGATAGATCCCTGTTCTTTAAATAAAACAGGGTGCCCACTCACACCTGATTGTCATCCCATTGATTGAAAACACCTGACTCTAATTTCACCTTCAAATTACCTGCTAATCCTAGAGGTTCACATACTTTTGCCACTCACAGACATGTAATATTGGATCATTTTCCTCAATAAATAAATGACCAAGTATAATATTATTTTCTCATTTGTTTAACTGGGTTCTCTTTATCTACTTTTAGGACTTGTGTGAAAATCTGATGTTGTTTTTGGTCATATTTATGCAGAAATATAGAAAATTCTAAAGGGTTCACAAACTTTCAAGCACCACTGTAAAGTGTCTTGCAAAATTATTCATCCCCCTTGGTGTTTGTCCTGTTTTGTTGCATTACAAGCTGCAATTTAAATGGATTTTTGGAGGGTTAGCACCATTTGATTTACACAACATGCCTACCACTTTAAAGGTGAAAATTGTTGTTTTATTGTGACACAAACAATAATTGAGATGAAAAAACAGAAAGCTGGAGTGTGCATAGGTATTCACCTCCTCTTGTATGAAACCCCTAAATAAGAGCTGGTCCAACCAATTCACTTCATAGGTTACATAATTAGTTGATTAAGATCCACCTGTGTGCAATCAAAGTGTCACATGATCTGTCACATGATGTCTGTATAAATCAGCCTGTTCTGGAAGGACCCTGACTTTGCAACACTACTAAGCAAGCAACATGAAAACCAAGGAGCCTCCAAACAGGTCAGAGACAAAGTTGTGAAGAAGTATGGATCAGGGTTGGGTTATAAAAATATCCCAAACTTTGAATATCCCACGGAGCACCATTAAATCCATTATAGCAAAATGGAAAGAATATGGCACCACTACAAACCTGACAAGAGAAGGCCACCCACCAAAACTTACAGAACAGGCAAGGAGGGCATTAATCAGAGATGCAACAAAGACACCAAAGATAACACTGAAGGAGCTGCAAAGATCCACAGCAGGGATGGGAGGATCTGTCCATAGGACCACTTTAAGCCATGCACTCCACAGAGCAGAGTTTGATGGAAGAGTGGCCAGAAAAAAAGCCACTGCTTAAGAAAACATGTTTGGAGTTTGCCCAGCAGCATGTGGCAGACTCCCCAAACACCTGGAAGAAGATTCTCTGGTCAACTGAGACTAAAATTGATCTTTTTGGCCATCCTGGGAAATGCCATGTGTGGCGCAAACCCAACACCCTGAGAACACCATTCCTACAGTGAAGCATGGTGGTGGCAACATCATGCTGTGGGGATAGTTTTCATCTGCAGGGACAGGAAAGCTGGTCAGGACTGAAGGAAAAATGGATGTCACTAAATACAGGGCAATTCTGGAGGAAAACCTGCTTGAGTCAGCCAGAGTTTTGAGACTGGGACGAAGGTTCACATTCCAGCAGGACAATGACCCTAAACATACTGTTAAAGCTACACTAGATTGGTTTAAAGGGAAACATTTAAATATCTTGGAATGGCCTAATCAAAGCCCAGACCTCAATCCAATTGAGAATTTATGGCATAACTTGAAGATTGCTGTACACCAATGCAACCCATCTAACCTGAAGGGGTTGGAACAGTTTTGCCTTGAGGAATGGGCAAAAATCCCAGTGGCTAGATGCGCTAAGCTAATAGAGACAAGAGACTTGCAGCTGTAATTGCAGCAAAAGGTGGCTCTACAAAGTATTGACTTTGGGAGAGTGAATACCTATGCACACTCCAGATTTCTGTTTTTTTAATCCTTATTGTGTGTGTCACAATAAAACAGCAATTGTCACCTTTAAAGTGGTTGGCATGTTGTGTAAACCAAATGGTGCTAACCCTCCAAAAATCCATTTTAATTCCAGCTTGTAATGCAACAAAACAGGAAAAACACCAAGGGGGATGAATACTTTTGTAAGACACTGTGCACTCACTGGCCATTTTAATAGGAACTTATTCTTGATTCTAGGATTCCTGTTCTTGGCTGCAGGAGTGGAACCCAGTGTGTTCTTCTGCTGTTTCATGCTGAGATGCTTTTCTGCTCACCACGGTTGTAAAGAGTGATTATATGAGTTACTATATCCTTCCTGGCCAAAAAGCTTGAACCAATCTGGCCATTTTCCTCTGACCTCTCTTATCAACATGGCGTTTGTTTCCACCCACAGAACTGTCACTTACTCACTCACTCAGTGTTTTTTGTTTTTCGCACCATTCTGTGTCAACTCTAGAGACTGTTGTGTGTGAAACCCCAGGAGATAAGCAGTTTCTGAAACACTCAAACCAGTCCATCTGGCTCAATCCAATACCCATGCCACGTTGAAAGAAAGTCACACTTTGAGATCACAATGTTTCCCATTCTGATGTTTGAACACTGTGAACATTAACTGAAGCTCTTGATTTGTATCTGTATGATTTGATGCATTGTGCTGCTGACAAGGGATCAGCTGATTAGAGAACTGCATCAAACAGCAGGTGGATGAGTGTTCCTAATAAAGTGTCCAGTGAGTGTATGACTATTATACTCATCTCATCTCTCATTATCTCTAGCCGCTTTATCCTGTTCTACAGGGTCGCAGGCAAGCTGGAGCCTATCCCAGCTGACCACGGGCGAAAGGCGGGGTACACCCTGGACAAGTCACCAGGTCATCGCAGGGCTGACACATAGACACAGACAACCATTCACACTCACATTCACACCTACGGTCAATTTAGAGTCACCAGTTAACCTAACCTGCATGTCTTTGGACTGTGGGGGAAACCGGAGCACCTGGAGGAAACCCACGCGGACATGGGGAGAACATGCAAACTCCACACAGAAAGGCCCTCGCCGGCCATGGGGCTCGAACCCGGACCTTCTTGCTGTGAGGCGACAGCACTAACCACTACACCACCGTGCCGCCCTTATTTGGCAATTTTCTTGCTAAATATGAGGAAAAAAATAAATAATTAACAGTGCTGGTCCAGTCATCATACATTATATGACTAAAAGTTTGTGTACACCTGACCATTACATGCATATGTGCTTGTTGAACGTCCAATTCAAGATCCTCCAAAAGTGACAATTTTCAAACACTGTTTGACTCATAGACAAATTAACACCTGCTTCACAAACAGTTTTCAAATTTTTCAGCACAATCATCAGGGTTCTAACTAGGCCAAAATATCAGTATAGTGGCATTAGTCATAACGGCCAGGGGTTCAGGATCTTAGGACCCGAAAACTCATGGGTTCTACATGCTCAGAGATGCATTCTAATGCATTTCCTGGCACTTGCAGTCCTCCCTGAAAGTCAGTCTTTTTTGGTAATATTAATGAGGTTTTTTTTTGCCAAAAGTTGCTGTGATTGTTTGTTTTTGACTGAAAACTTATAATTAATATTCATATATTGGTGAACATATTTATGGAATAAGAATAAAACAACCAGTTGATGTTCACCAAGTGTCAGCTTTATTTTCAGCTTCAGCCATTCAATTACAATACATGACTATCCAAATTTAACTTGGGGACCAGCACGGATTACATGCATGGCGCGTAAGCACCTCTTAACACGGATGGCACTTTACCGCAAACACAGCATAAGGAAGGAAGTAAACCGGACTAGCATGATCAGTGACCATCTCCACACGGAGCTACTTGGGCAGCTATGCACTGGGCGCTTATGTGGACAGGAAGTGGAGTATGTCCAAATGTAGAACATTTCCATGGCGGTGCGCCGTTGCCGCCACATGGGAATAACAAGAGAAAATTAAACAAAAGACCACATTTTCAAGATTGACAAGTCTTTTTGGCCTAGTTCGAGCCCTGATCATGTCAATATCTTATGGCATGAAGATTAATCAGTGATAATGATTAAAAAATACACCCTAAAGATTGGCATTTCATCCTTACTTGCACCTGGATACTGTGGATTTGTACCTAAGAGCTGCTTCTGTAATCGTAAAAACGATCATGTGCTCATTTCAGGACCCTTATACTGTATACAATCTGTTTATATTGAACATCAGTATGTGTTTACTTCCTCCCATTAAGAAGATTCTCTTTTAAGTTAAAAAGTCTTCTTTGTGTCATCTCGGAGAGTTCTCCTCACCACTGTCACATCTGGTTTGCTCATTAGGGATCGAAATCAAAATCTACTTCTTGATTTCTGTCAAGCTGCTTTGTGACAGAGTATACTGTTAAAAGTGCAACACAACACTGAATGAGCCTCAAAATGGCGAACTCCTCAGTGGCTCAACTCAGTGAACAAATCAACCAATCATCTAACTCAAATCTGCACAGAAAAGGCACCCGGATACTACAAAAAAAAAATCCAACAGATTTTGTTTCATCAAAGACGATGATGTTATCCTAAGCCCCTCTGTGTCACCATGCTTCCCTCTGAAACCAGTAAAGTTAAAGAGGACAAGGCGCTGATCAATATTTGTACAAGTCAGCATTAGTTACTCCCCAGGTCCCACAGGGTTAATCCGTTTGCAAAACCAAGTAGCTGTCAGTCTGCGTGTTGCATTCACGGCTCGACAGCTCACGACACATGGCAGGGTGGAGCACTTTAAACTGAGACTGCGTTTGAAACGGCGAAGCACGTCTATTAGCACACATCCCTCTATGAGTACATTTAGAGTAGCATGGCATCAGATGCTCGTCAGATCTCCTTCTTGCTTTCTTGCACTAAATGACAATAAAGGCATCGAAAACGGTGAAGCAGCAGAGAACAGCAGCCTTCCCGTTTTCTGGTTTTATTAGGCTTTGTTCCTTTTAATAAAAAAAAAAAACTGACTGGCAACGCTAACCCGTTTTTAAGGATCTCAGATAAACAGCGACGACTGTGTCTTTAAATAATAAATGAAACCTCGGCTTCACAGAGACATGCATATAAAGGAGAAAATAATTGAAGACAACAACGTCTTATAAGAGACCCAGTTTAGCGGCGCTGATTCAGAAACCTTTCAGACTTCAAAGTATAAATAATCTCTTAGAGAATGGCATGTGCCCGGTTGCAATATCCTTCTAATTAAACCTACACAACAGAGGTTACTTTTATACAAACTGATTTGTTGCATAGATTTGGGAAGGAAATGCATTAAAAATTTACAGAGCAAAACAAAAGAGGCTCAAAAGGGAGGTCACCTGAATGATCAGCAACATCTGAAGCTCAGTGGATGTCGCAGGACAGGGATCACACAGTGGCTATCTGCTCCATTTGTCTTGAGTTCTCTCTAAAAAGGAAATCTCTCTCATATATATATATATATATATATATATATATATATATATATATATATATATATATATATAAGTGCATCCACTTCTTCTGGCTTTGTTGTTTGTCGAGTAAAACCAGTTATGGAATGAATCAATCAGCACAACAAACATGAAAACAGTCCAAAAATAAGGGACCAGAGGGAAAAATGGGACACAATTAAGTTTGGACACGTCCCTCATGATGTTCTCTTGAAAGGGCATGTCACATGTCTGTTGCTGGATATCAACAGCAGTTTAAAGAAGCATCAGCGAGGCAGGATCCTCGGTGGTGCTTATGTGAGTGCCTTTGAGCTGATAGCTGAGAGAAGTCTATCTAAGCCTATCACTGACATTCAAGTTTCGCTCTCCTACTGTGCAGGGAGAATAAAGTGGTGTCAAATACCGGTATACACAAATTTATGACAATGTACACCACTGGTGAACCGTTACTATTAGAGCTGGGAGTTGAGCTCAGCCAAAACTTAGCCAGACATCAAAAAAGCAACAGGGCAAAGAATTTTGTAAGGGATTAGCGGCAGACTGCCAGGCCGCTCCGTTGTGTGTAGTTATCAATGTTGATTTTAAAAGTAACTAAGTAATGAATAAGGGAAATGAATATTTAAGTCTGAGTGAAAAATACGGTGGAAGAAGAGTCTGGAGACAGAAATCTTAGTTTCTCGGTCGTTAGCCTGTGCTACTTGCTCTCGATAGCACTGGCTTGACCGCTTTATTAGCATTCACTAACACTACTGATGAACGCTACACTGGCTGGAAGGTGACTTCACTGCTGTGCTGACAGTGCCGACTCATGGTTAAGCTCATGTTGGCCTTCAAGTAGGCCTAGGGCGATAAATTTTTGGTCCGTCCCACTGTAAATCAAAATCTGATTGGTTAATCATTCATCTGTCACTTCCTACATAAACATACACTGCCATGGCCTTCTGTCCCGGCAATGAAGTCCTAACCAATGAGTGAGCAGCTCTAAACTCTTCTCAGCCTAGAGACAACAAACAAAACAATCTCATTGGATAACTTGATTTCAATGTTTTCAGGACAGTAATTTCTGTCCTTTCATTTCTGAAGCAAATCTGATAGAAAAAGAGGCCAAATTAGAATTAGATGAGAATAATTAGAATGAAATTATGAAAGAATGAAATAAATTAAAGATAACATTTGAAATGCTGATTTGTTTGGGCTTCTCTGAATGCCTAGAAGGCCCGGATGGTTTCCTTCTGATGTACACAACTGTAAAGATTTTCAGGAGTGAAAATAACAGGGATCTGAAGGTATTATCTAACACTTGGTCAGTGAATGTGCATTCTCTTGCATGAAATTAGTATACAAATTAATGTAGCTATAAATATCTTATGCCAAATTATTATGGCATGTTACAAAAAATTAAGAAAAAAACGTGAGTTCTCATCTCCAATTTCTGAGCCCGAATGCAGTTAATGCACGAGTATGAGTCCAAGTCATCAGTGCTCAAGTCCAAGTCAAGTCATGAGTCCTTAAAATTAGGGCATGAGTCAGACTCGAGTCCAAGTCCTTGAGCATGACCTCAGGATGCTGCTGGATTAGAGTGATGACCAGATATTCAATGGAGTGCATTGACTGACAGCATCATGGCCAGATGTAGAAGCTCAGAAGAAAGATGCAGTTTGTATTGTGTGAAACTACAGATATAAGGCTAACTAGAGTGCTCCATAGTTGGAAAATCAATGTGACATATTTTCTTCCATCAAATGGCTGCATATCTTTTTGCCATAACACACCCAACAATAAGGTCAATAAGGTCTTATTGATCACAAGTTTGAATCCTGGTGATGCCACAGCCATTTGTGGCTTGGAAGAAAGAGTAAAATTATATGGGTGGGATTCCATATCTGTCTCCCCTGTCAATCAGAGCAACACTAACCAATAATGGGAGTCTCTGAGATCATGTAATTTTTCACCCCAAGCATGAGTAGTAGTTTGGAAACGGTATATTAACTTGGAAAAAGCAAATGCTAGCCTTCATCTTCCCCAGTTGGCAGCTGTCATGTGATAGAGGAGAGCTCACTAGTTGGTGGGAATTGAGAAATGACCCAATTGCCAGAAAATGAGAGTAAAAATAAATGCTGAGAAACAAACAAATGACATTTGCACTTTTTTTCACCCAAACAAGTTCTCTTTTTTGGTACAGTTAATGAATTGAGGTTTTGCCAACTTCAAATTGAGTTTTGTGAATTAGAAGAATGTATGTGGCTTGTCAATCTGTCAGAATTGGTGTGCAGGAAAGTTAGCTAACTTACCAAAGATATAAAATAAGAGATACAAAAGCAAAAGTTAGCCAATCCAGCCTCTTGACTGCCTCTTTTGTATAGAATCATACATAGTCAGATCAAGAATTGTTATATAAAATTGTGCTTAAATTCAACACTGATCAAAATTTGTGCATTCTCAATTCTCAATATTCTACTCTTCTACTCTTGTACAATGGGAATTTGCTGATAATTTTTGCATGGAGCATTTATTCACAGCAGATGTCTCCGAGGCATAACAACTTAACAGACAGATTTCATCCAGTGAATGTTATATTGCTTGTAAAACTGGTTTGGAAAGGTGCACCCTCAGAAATAGAGGTATTGTATGGTACTTTTCCCTTGTTGGTTACACATTTCATGTGTATTCATTAACTAAAAATGTAAAAATAGTGTAAATTTAGAGTGCATAAACTACATGTACCTTTAAACCTTTAAACTAAAACTTAACCCTAATCATCCATCCATTATCCATAACTGCCTATCCTGTGCAGGGTTGTGGGCAAGCTGGAGCCTATCCCAGCTGACTATGGGTCAGAGGCGGGGTACACCCTAGACAAATTGCCAGATCATCACTGGGCTGACACATAGAGACAAACAATCATTCACATTCACATTGACACCTACGTCAATTTAGAGCCACCAATTAACCTAACCCTGCGATGACCTTGCGACTTGTCCAGGGTGTACCCCGCCTCTCGCCCATAGTCAGCTGGGATAGGCTCCAGCTTGCCTGTGACCCTGTACAGGATAAGCGGCTACAGATAATGGATGGATGGAAGAATTAACCTAACCTGCATGTCTTTGGACTGTGGGGGAAACCAGAGCACCCGGATGAAACCCACGCAGACATGGGGAGAACACGCAAACTCCACACAGAAAGGCCCCCATCAGCCACTGGGCTCGAACCCAGAACCTTCTTGCAGTGAGGTGACAGTACTAACCACTACACCACTGTGCCACCCTTAACCCTAACCCTCGGTAAAACAAACAAACAAACAAACAAACAAACAAACAAACATACTAAAGGTACAAACATTGTACCATTGCGGAGACAAGGAAAAGTACATTCTGGTACCTTTTAATCTGAGAGTTCGAATGTGACAGGATTTGGACTCTGGCTTTACTTTAGTTTGCCTTGTTATAAGGCTTAAGGGGTTAATATCTTAAGGCAGACACTTAGTTCTTAGGTTTTGGTTCTGTCCTTCAAATAACCCATGATCCTTGCTCATACATTGTTCCTTTTTCTGCATCTCTAAAATGATGCAGGACAGCACTGTCTAACTTTCAGATCCATGCCAAAGCATCAAGCAGCCTCTCCTCATTCCAACATCCAGGACACAGCTGCATCAAGGATCTTCTACTTGTCATTATTCACTGGACCAACATTCAAGGCTTTAGTAACACATCACAGGCCAGGAGGAATCTGAAACCCTGCCAGATTCACACCATCCTGTGAAACAGCCATAGGGAGGGCATAGTCATTAAAGCCACAGTCTGACTGTGTGTGTGATCCCAATCTCCCATGGTGTCTATGAATGCAATATTCAGACATGGTGTTACAAGCAGACATATCTAGTAGCTTCAACACTATTCCATACATCCAGGAGTTAAAATTCGGTGGAATTTTGGATTATGTGATTACCAAGCACGGTAGTCGTATTATACGGAAAAATGATGGGACATAATGAATGTGAATCGATTCTCATACAATCTTTGTAAAATCAACTTAACTATTCAATTTGATAAATTGTGCTGATCATCGACTGCTACACAGCTTCACAATCACTACATGCCACTGACTCGGCCCCTTTTTGAAATATCAATTAGGCAATTTGCTCAGCTTGTATTTGGTTAAATTAAGCATTTAGAAGACAATCTGTCTGAAATATCGCGACTCATTTTTATTACATCAGTGTTCAGAACTTCTTATATTAACTCAACTTCAATGTCTGATTTCAAATTGATGAAAATTCCACTTCTAAAATGGTAATTTAGCCCTCGTATACACCCAAGATCGTAATAAGTACTACCTGTGTAAATTTCTATGACAGGGAATTTTCTAGTCATGCACCATACAACCTTTAATTTGGGAAAAGTCTGATTTTTTTTCTAGAACATCTATCCTTTTCTATTGTAAAATATTCAAATCTTCATATATTACCTTGAGCAATAGGGAAATCTGTGAAAAACAACAGTTATAAAAATAATTCATTAGTGAGAGCTGTGCTTGGATAAGAAAGCTAGTCCTTATTTTGAGAGCTGTGCTTGGATAAGAAAGCTAGTCCTTATTTTGAAAATAATATAGCAATAAAAATGGTGTGACTTGAAAGTTTGCAAGTTCATTGTTCCATGCTGTGGTTCTTCATTTATCGCAGTGTTTTGACATGTTATTCTGCGTCCCCTGCTCTTGGCTGGAATTAATATTTTCATGGTCTTGAGAATTAATCTTACATCAGGAATGGGATTAGGATTCTATTGTACTCTTAGAACAGCAGAGAAGACACACCAGTCCCTGCATCTACAGATAACAGCCAGACCCACTCGACCACCACCATCTCTATCTGTCCTTCTCTCTCACCATTCCCTGTCTCACTTATGGGAAAGAGATGGGGGTGGAAAACTCTCCATGCTAGGTTTGTGCGCCAATAAACCATGTCTCTTCCCCATAGCTTGCACTGTACATTTTCCAGAATTTATCAAAGAATACAACTTTATACCTTGCTTGAACCATTGTTACATTACTGTGTTGACCTTTCCTGTTCCTGTATCTGACAAAACAGCTGTGAAGCGTCTTCCTTTGGGCTCTCTGTGCATCAGTCACTGGGACCGGTGGTGGCGTGCCATGCCTCAAAAAAGATGAGACGCTTCTCTGTTTCTGTCATTTTCACTCTGCTACACAAGACAAAACACAAACACACTCTCGCAAGCAAGCTAGCGAGCACACATAAATACACAAGGAAATCACATATGCTGTCTGATATGAGAATACACTCACAACCAGGTGAGAGACTTTTTTTTCTATATTTCCACTAAACACACCCTCATTTCTACACAAACACTCCATCCTCAGCAGAGAAAAGATGATATGCTAGCCTCCATTTCCCATAGACAATATATATATTTCAAAATAAAGCATTGGTGCTAATGTTATAACCTTATTAAGAAGTCTTGTAGCCTATTTGCATGAAGATGCACATGTGTGCTTTTCATGCCCACTTTTAACACCAGGAAAACATAAACAGACTGGAAGGGCACTCATTAGAGCACATATCTCTGCCAAGCCACATATTATCAATATCAATATCAAAATCACTTGAACCTATGATCATGCTAAAGCTGTCAACCAAATTTCATCCAAATCCATTCACTACTTTTTAAGTTATTTTGGGAACAGACAAAAAAAAATCCTGGATCTGCATACATATCCAAATTTGCATCAAAATCTAAGCAATTGTTCCTTGGCCCATGGCCCACCTTTTCTCCAAATTTCATCCAAATCTGTTCACTCCTTTTTGAGTTATATTGGGAATGGGCAAACAAACAAACAAACAAACAAACAAACAAACAAACAAATGGTGATGAAAACATAACCTCCTCCAACAAAGCTGCTGGTGGTGATAAGCTAATGAAAATGTTCTGTTACACCCCTCATTGTTTCAATATTAAACAGATTACTCATTGTGACATCAGAATCCATATCGGTATTGACACACACCAGCAAACATGTTCTTGTGCTTGTGAAACTGAAAGCTGTTCATGAATTTAACAACACTCACATGAAAAAGGTCTTCCTGCTGGCCATGAGAACATTCCTCAGAAGTTTAGTCACAGAACTGACAAATCAGCCAGGAACACTGCACACCTTTGTTTTGCAATGCTTATTTACACATGCAATTTGGAAACCTGGCAGCATGGTGGTGTAGTGGTTTGCACTGTCGCCTCACAGTAAGAAGGTTCTGGGTTCAAGCCCAGTGGTTGATGGGGGCCTTTCTGTGTGGAGTTTGCATGTTCCCTCCATGTCTGTGTGGGTTTCCTCTGGGTGCTCCAGTTTCCCCCACAATCCAAAGACATGCAGGTTGGTGACCCTAAATTGACCATAGATGTGAGTGTGAATGGTTGTTTGTCTCTATGTGTCAGCCCTGCCATGATTTGTCCAGGGTGTACCCTGCCTCTCGCTCATAGTCAGCTGGGATAGGCTCCAGCTTGCCTGTGACCCTACACAGGATACTGCTTGGTGAACTAGTGCATTCCGTCTTTTGAGTATTGCTCTAGACTTGACCACACAATTGAGGCAAATGGATGTGGTGGGTCGGCACCCTACTAGCTAGCGGCTGCCTAGCTTAGGTGGGCAGTAGCCGACCAATGAGATTCGAAGATCTCTCCCACCGATGGAGAAAAGCCCTGGCGCCCATTTCCTATGCCAATCAGAAGTGGGCTTATAACCAGTGACTGCCTTCTCCCATGTTATTTTAGCCACCAACATATGTGGGTAGCAATGGAGCAACCTCTCCGGGGCACACCTGGGCTAATCACGCACAGTGTATGGAAGTCCCGAGTCGCTCATTTTTCAAGACCCCCCTACTCCACCACAAAGGTGAACCCTGAAGGAAAGTAGAGCAATACGTTCAGGACCTGTGTGGTCACAGGAGTTGCCGGTGCAGTTCATCTGCCCACCATTTAGGGACTCCAGCTCTGGATTTGTTCAAGTTTACTCTCTAGCCTTTTTCCATCCAAGGGATCTCCCACAAGGCAGCAGAGGTTTGAGTTTAGGGTTTTCCTTCCCCTAGGTACAGTAAGTGGTCATCCTTGACTAATGAGCCATACCTGCCCAATACATTTTGGGTATGCACCCTGAGCCTTTCTCACAAGGAATAGTGAGTGTGTAGTAAACCAGGCCATAGCCCTGACAAGGGAGGCTAAGGGTGTACTAGCACTTGCCCAAGGTACACACTCAGGCTAGTGGAGGGAAGGAGGCATCTTACATCTCCAGTCTAGGCCGGTTCCAAGCAAGACCTAGCTACTGCCCAGGATAAGTGGTTATGATAATGGATGGATGGCTTTGGAGACCCTGTGCATCATGTTGATTAGCAAGTACAGTACCTGCAGTGATATACATGGAGGCAGTTATATTTTTAACGTGCATTTTTCACAAGAATTTAATGGCAACAAATAAAATTGGTTGAATTGGCAAAAGATTGATAAAGCAAACAAAATCTAGTGTAATTCCTGGGTTTGTCTGCTGCCATCCTCATAGTTGAAAGTCAGTGATCCAGGAAGCCATCAACTATCCATTCATTATCTGTAACCACTTATCCTGTACAGGGTCACAGACAAGCTAGAGTCTATCTCAGCTGACTACGGGCGAGAGGCGGGGTACACCCTAGACAAGTTGCCAGGTCATCACAGGGCTGACACACAGAGACAAACAACCATTCACACCTACGGTCAATTTAGAGCCACCAATTAGCCTAACCTGCATGTCTTTGGACTGTGGGGAAAACCGGAGCACCTGGAAAAAATCCATGCAGATACGGGGAGAACATGCAAACTCCACACAGAAAGGCCCCCGTCGGCCACTGGGCTTGAACCCAGAACCTTCTTGCTGTGAGGCAACAGTGCTAACCACTATACCATCGTGCCACCCTAATCTATAAATCGTATATCTTAAATAAATATAAATACATGTAAATGTTTGAAATGTAAATTAAACCAAATCTAATGATTGGTTACATGTCATATCTTGTCTATTGGGACTTTGATAGTAAATGAGAACGTTTGTATCCCAGTAAAATACCATTTAAACTCTGCAGAATTGAAGAAAATTGAAAATAAAGGGAAGGGGGAGAGAATAACAAAGAATAAAGGCCCAAATACACTGAAAGAAAGAAATGATTGCAAATCTGAAAGAAGGGCGAGCAACAATGATGAATCTGATCACTTGCAAAATTGCATAAAATTCAGCTTTCAGTTTTGTAATTGTTTTGTTTTCATACGAATGAAACTTTTCCTCTAACCCTAATTTATCACCATCTAAGTTTATATAAATTAAGTCAAATTCCTACAAGACCATGTTGACTTTGTTTCAGATCCCCGACTCATGGTTAATCAATGAGCTGGGTGTGAACACTAACATCCACCCAGTCTGGAAGGGGTTAATGGGAAATCGATGGGTAGATATGGTTGTGAATGAACTGAGAGACAGCTAGAGAGAGAGAGAGAGAGAGAGAGAGGAGACGGGGACCTTGTATCGTGTGATATCTACAGACTTCCCAGATGTTATCTGTCACTCAGGAGATGACTCTGGTGGCCAGATGTTAAACTGGATTGCATTCATTCACAGAAAGAAAGAAATAACTAATAAAGCAAATGCAGGAAGATAAAAATAAATATTAGCCAGAATTAATAATACTAATATCAGAAATGTAACAGAAAAGAAAGAACTAATAAAGCAAATGTGAGAAAATACACAAAGAAATATTCAATAAATAAAGAAAAGAAAGAAATAATATTGGAAATACCCTGCCCTGCCCAACAAACAAACAAACAAACAAACAAACAAACAAACAAACAAACAAAAACAAAATCACACACTCTAATATCTGTTTGCTCCGCCTGTAGCTTTGATTACAGCGTGCATTCACCGTGGTACCATTTCGATAAACTTGTGCAATGTCATAACATTTATTTCAGTCCAGAGTTGCATTAATTTTTTCACCGAGATCTTGTGTTGAGGCGGCACGGTGGTGTAGTGGTTAGCGCTGTCGCCTCACAGCAAGAAGGTCTGGGTTTGAGCCCCATGGCCAGCGAGGGCCTTTCTGTGCGGAGTTTGCATGTTCTCCCCATTTCCTCCAGGTGCTCCGGTTTCCCCCACAGTCCAAAGACATGCAGGTTAGGTTAACTGGTGACTCTAATGGCCCTTTTCCACTACCCTTTTTCAGCTCACTTCAGCTCGCTTCATCTCACTTCAGCCCGACACGGCTCGCGTTTTAACTATCTAAGAACAGCACGACTCAGCTCGCTTCAGCCCTGCTCAGCCCCCAAAACTCGCACAGTTTTGGAGTGAGGCTGAAGCGAGCCAAACCGAGCTGAGTGGGGCTAGGGGCGTGAGCAGACACTCCCCTGTGCACTGATTGGTGAGGAGGAGTGTCCTCACATGCCCACACACGCCCCGCGAGCACGCTGGGATCTGTAAACACTGTAAACCCGGAAGAAGGAGAATTACGAATTACGAGAATTATGAAGCCTTATGCGCCTCGCCTCATCTATACGTGCTTGCCAGTGTCTGTTGGCGTTGTCGGTGACAACAAGCCACAGCACCAAGACCAGCAACACTAACGACTCCATGTCCTCCATGTTTATTGTTTACTCTCCGGGTTGTGAGACTACCGCTTAAAAGGTCACTGATGTCACTGTTTGTACCGCCTAACGACATCACCTGACGTCCGCCCACTTTCACTAACTCCACCCAATGTGTCCACCCACTTCCAGCCAGCACGGTTCAGCGCGGTTGTAGTCAAAATGCAACTCCAACAGCCCCACTCAGCTCGACTCAGCCCAACTAAGCACGGCACGGCTCAGCCCAACTCAGCCGCGTTGGTAGTGGAAAAGTGGCATAAATTGACTGTGAATGGTTGTCTGTGTCTATGTATCAGCCCTGTGATGACCTGGCGACTTGTCTTTCACCCATAGTCAGCTGGGATAGGCTCCAGCTTGCCTGTGACCCTGTAGAACAGGATAAAGCGGCTAGAGATGATGAGATCTTGTGTTGATGATGAGAGATTCGAACCACTGTGTAAAGTCTTCTCCAGCATCACATCCCAAAGATTCTCAATGGGGTTAAAGTCAGGACTCTGTGGTGTGTGAAAATGATTCTTCATGCTCCCTGAACCCCTCTTTCACAATCCAAGCCCTAATTTTATTCCCGTGCCATCAAGGAAGAAAAAAAAAATCCATTGATGTGATGAGACATGAACCTGGTCATTCAGTACATTCAGATCATCAGCTGACTTCATTTTATTGCCCCATAACGTCACTGAGCCTCGACCTGACCAACTGAATCAACCCCAGATCATCACACTGCCTCCAGAGTCTTGTACAGTGGACACAATGCATGATGGGTGCATCGCTTCATGAGCTTCCCTTCTTACCCTGACACGCCCATCACTCAGGAACAAGGTCAGTCTGGAGTTATCAAACCACATGACATTTTTCCATCGCTCCAGAGTCCAATCTTTATGCTCGCTAGCAAACTGAAGCCTTTTCTCCTGATTAGGCTCACTAATGAGTGGTTTTCTTATGGACACACAGCTGTTTTGTCCCAATCCTGTGAGTTCTTGTCACATTGTGAGGGTGGAAATGATCTTAATTTCATTATTAAACAGGGCTGTGAGTTCTACTGTCATTTTTTTTTCACCAAGCTTCACCAAGCATTTAAGTGATCTCTGATCAGAGTCAGTCAGGATCTTTTTCCAACCACATTTTTTCCATGAAGTTGATGGTTCTTCACGATCCTTCCAGGTTTTAATAATGCATTGGACAATTCTTAACCCGAATCCAGTCATATCAGTAATCTCTTATGTTGTTTTCTTTGCTTGATCCAGGCCAATAATTTGACCTTCTGAAACACAGGAACATCTTTTCCATGAGCACGGGATACATCTTCCGATGTGTTTGTTTAAGAAATGAGAAGCTACTCACTGCATTAGTTAGAGTTAAAAGAATTGTTGCAGTTGAAACACATTAATCACTGCAGTAATTATCCAATCAAAGGCTCTTATGTATTTGATTATTTAAATCCAAATGGTGACTTTTTTTTGGGGGGGGGGCAGTGTATGAGAGAAAAGAAAGAAAGAAAGAAAGAAAGAAAGAAAGAATGGAAATGTGAATATAAATAAAGAAAACAAAGAAATAAACAAGTAAAAAGAGAAAGAAAGAAAGAACTGAAAAGAAAGGAGAAAAAGAAACAAAGAAATAAGCAAAAAGAAATAGAGGAAGAAAAACTGAAAAGAAATGTGAATATAAATAAAAAACCCAAACAAATAAATAAATACCTAATAGAAAGAAATAATGATATAAGAAATGTGAGAGAAAATAAATAGTAAAGAAAGAAAAGAAGAAATAAAAATATTGAAAGGAAATGTGAATGTAAATAAATAAATAAAAGAAAGAAGGAAATAACAGAAAGAAATAATAATATGGGAAATATGAGAGAAAAGGAAGAAAGAAAAAATAAAGATTTGAGGGGAAATGTGAAGAAATAAAGAAAGAATTAGCAAACAAAGTGAAAGAGAAAATGTGCTAAAGCCGTTTTTTTAGTGTTAATGATGATGTGAATCTCGTGTTCTCCCTGGAAACAAACAAACAAACAAACAAACAAACAAACAAACAAACAAACAAACAAACAAACAAACAAACAAACAAACAAACCCATGAATGACAGGTTGATTGCCAATTCTGTTTTGCCCCAAGGTGTGAATGCACATGTGAAGGAGTGTGTGTATGATTGCGTCCTGTCCAGGGTGTATTCCTATCTCCTGTTCAGTATTCCCCGGAATGGCACAAAACAGAATTTAATTTTCCATCCAGACTTGGGAAAGATTCATAAGAACAACAAAAACAACAAAAATACCCAGCAACAATCTGCACAGGATTCTGAGCGACTAAAGGAACGATGAAGCTGAAGCCCTCATGAACTCCCTCACCCTGCGACATCATTTTAGCGCATCTGCTACGAAGAATAACATTATTAATTCATTTATTTTTGGCGAACAATTCCAGTCAGCATCACGCACAAATAAACAAACACACATGTGATGAAGCGCTGGAGAACATAATGTCTTTAATTTATGCAAATCTACTTTAGAGCTTGATTTTAATTTTTACAAAAGTTAGCTGAAGTGATGAAACATTTTTCTTTTTTCTCCTGAATGCCTGTCCTGTTTCTCTCTGATAAGTTACGTTGTTTAAGAAGCATCCACGTTCTCTCTGCAGCTTCCTTCAACAGAAGAACTTCATACCCGGGGATTTACTAAACACAATTCCTCATCTTGCATTTCCTAATCCCTCCTTTTCTCTTTTGCTCACAGATGAGAGATTTGCTGTTGAGACTCATTAAGATTAGAGCGCTGGAGTTATTTAAGAATGCAAAGTTCCACAGGCGCAGCAGCCGCATGGCTGTGTGAGGTGTCAGTGATGGAGGGATCGTGTGTGTAACGACTTCTACAGCAGCAGGCCATTAGGAAACGCAGCCACTAATCTGGGTGTGACAGCGTGGCTCGAGTTACACGGTGAGAGAGCAAAAACAACAAAGACAAGGACAAGGAGACAACACAATTATTGTGTGGTTTGTGTTTACCAGTCTGATGATAAAGGAGAAGAAAGAAAGAAAGAAAGAAAGAAAGAAAGAAAGAAAGAAAGAAAGAAAGAACGAGGGTTGTTGAAGAGAGCAGTGTTGTATAGGAGTTGTTTTGATTGGGTTGGTATGTGAACTTTGGCTGGGAAAGTTGTGCTGTGCTGTGTTGTATTGTATTGTGTTGTGCTGTGCTGTACTTTGTTGTGTTGTGCTGTGGTATGCTGTGTCGTGATGTGTCGTGTTGTGCTGTGTTCTGTTGTGCTCTAGTGTGTTCTGCTGTGTTGTGTTGTAGTGTGTTGTTGTGCTCTAGTGTGTTGGCTGTGCTGTGTTGTGCTCTAGCGTGTTGGCTGTGCTGTGTTGTGCTCTAGCGTGTTGGCTGTGCTGTGTTGTGCTCTAGCGTGTTGGCTGTGCTGTGTTGTGCTCTAGCGTGTTGGCTGTGCTGTGTTGTGCTCTAGCGTGTTGGCTGTGCTGTGTTGTGCTCTAGCGTGTTGGCTGTGCTGTGTTGTGCTCTAGCGTGTTGGCTGTGCTGTGTTGTGCTCTAGCGTGTTGGCTGTGCTGTGTTGTGCTCTAGCGTGTTGGCTGTGCTGTGTTGTGCTCTAGCGTGTTGGCTGTGCTGTGTTGTGCTCTAGCGTGTTGTGCTGTGCTGTGTTGTGCTCTAGTGTGTTGTGCTGTGCTGTGTTGTGCTCTAGTGTGTTGGCTGTGCTGTGTTGTGCTCTAGTGTGTTGTGCTGTGCTGTGTTGTGCTCTAGTGTGTTGGCTGTGCTGTGTTGTGCTGTAGTGTGTTGGCTGTGCTGTGTTGTGCTGTAGTGTGTTGTGCTGTGCTGTGTTGTGCTGTAGTGTGTTGGCTGTGCTGTGTTGTGCTGTAGTGTGTTGTGCTGTGCTGTGTTGTGCTCTAGTATGTTGGATGTGCTGTGTTGTGCTCTAGTGTGTTGTGCTGTGCTGTGTTGTGCTGTAGTGTGTTGGCTGTGCTGTGTTGTGCTGTAGTGTGTTGGCTGTGCTGTGTTGTGTTGTAGTGTGTTGTGCTGTGCTGTGTTGTGCTGTAGTGTGTTGGCTGTGCTGTGTTGTGCTGTAGTGTGTTGTGCTGTGTTGTGCTCTAGTGTGTTGGCTGTGCTGTGTTGTGCTCTAGTGTGTTGTGCTGTGCTGTGTTGTGCTCTAGTATGTTGGCTGTGCTGTGTTGTGCTCTAGTGTGTTGGCTGTGCTGTGTTGTGCTCTAGTGTGTTGGCTGTGCTGTGTTGTGCTCTAGTGTGTTGGCTGTGCTGTGTTGTGCTCTAGTGTGTTGGCTGTGCTGTGTTGTGCTCTAGTGTGTTGGCTGTGCTGTGTTGTGCTCTAGCGTGTTGGCTGTGCTGTGTTGTGCTCTAGCGTGTTGTGCTGTGCTGTGTTGTGCTCTAGTGTGTTGTGCTGTGCTGTGTTGTGCTCTAGTGTGTTGGCTGTGCTGTGTTGTGCTGTAGTGTGTTGGCTGTGCTGTGTTGTGTTGTGCTGTAGTGTGTTGAGCTGTAGTGTGTTGTGCTGTGCTGTGCTGTGTTGTGCTGTAGTGTGTTGTGCTCTAGCGTGTTGGCTGTGCTGTGTTGTGCTCTAGCGTGTTGGCTGTGCTGTGTTGTGCTCTAGTGTGTTGGCTGTGCTGTGTTGTGCTCTAGCGTGTTGTGCTGTAGTGTGTTGTGCTGTGTTGTGCTCTAGTGTGTTGGCTGTGCTGTGTTGTGCTGTAGTGTGTTGGCTGTGCTGTGTTGTGCTCTAGTATGTTGGCTGTGCTGTGTTGTGCTCTAGCGTGTTGTGCTGTAGTGTGTTGTGCTGTGCTGTGTTGTGCTCTAGTGTGTTGTGCTGTGCTGTGTTGTGCTCTAGTGTGTTGGCTGTGCTGTGTTGTGCTGTAGTGTGTTGGCTGTGCTGTGTTGTGCTGTAGTGTGTTGGCTGTGCTGTGTTGTGCTGTAGTGTGTTGTGCTGTGCTGTGTTGTGCTCTAGTGTGTTGGCTGTGCTGTGTTGTGCTCTAGTGTGTTGTGCTGTGCTGTGTTGTGCTCTAGTATGTTGGATGTGCTGTGTTGTGCTCTAGTGTGTTGGCTGTGCTGTGTTGTGCTCTAGTGTGTTGGCTGTGCTGTGTTGTGCTCTAGTGTGTTGGCTGTGCTGTGTTGTGCTCTAGCGTGTTGTGCTCTAGTGTGTTGGCTGTGCTGTGTTGTGCTCTAGTGTGTTGGCTGTGCTGTGTTGTGCTCTAGTGTGTTGGCTGTGCTGTGTTGTGCTGTAGTGTGTTGTGCTGTGTTGTGCTGTAGTGTGTTGGCTGTGCTGTGTTGTGTTGTGCTGTAGTGTGTTGTACTGTGTTGTGCTGTGCTGTGTTGTGCTGTAGTGTGTTGTGCTCTAGTGTGTTGGCTGTGCTGTGTTGTGCTCTAGTGTGTTGTACTGTAGTGTGTTGTGCTGTGCTGTGTTGTGTTTGTGCTGTCATGTGTTGTGCTGTAGTGTGCTGTATTGTCTTGTGTTATATTGTGCTGTGCTGTAGTGTGTTGATGAGTGTTGTGTTGTGCTGTAGTGTGCTATGTTGTGTTATGCTGTGCTGTAGTGTGTTGTGCTATGCTGTGTTGAGCTGTAGTGCAGGGCCGTGCAAAGACCTTTGGAGGGGCAGGAGCTCAACATTCAAAAAAGGGCACTTGGAACAAATTTTTCACACAAGTTAACTTTATTCAAAACTAAATTTCAATTGCAACTGAACATTCTGTGTGTGTGTGTGTGTGTGTGTGAGTGAGATCCATCTAAATGCTGCAGTATTCTTCAAAGCAGCAGTCGTCGGTTTGCCATGTTCTTGAAAATGTCTATGACAACACTGTATTCAATATGGATATCTTTCTCAATTGCCAGCAGAAGAAGGTCTGACAGCCTAGAATATGTTGTGGACGTCGTCATTCAGCCTTAAGTTTTTGAAGCTGCTAGAATATGTTATTAACGCCGTCGTTCAAACTAAAGTTTCCGAATCTGCCACGTTAATGAAATGGATGAAGCAAACGGTTTAAATATAGCCTAGGCGGCTTCATTAAATGATAAACAACCCTACGCATTTACTGTTGTGTTCTAAGCTGCACAATATTGCATGTTCAGATAAGAAATGAAAGGAGACTTTCAGTGTGACCTTACCATGCCGTTCCTCGCACTGTCTCCCACTGTCAACCGCCTGCATGCGCTTTCTGCACGAGGTTCACTGAATGCATGACGTCACGGATTGATGCCCGCATTTACATAGAAAAACGTTATTTTATAAATCTATAATTTCATATATTATTGTCAAATTGTAGAGAATATTGATGTTGGAGCTAACTTATCTTTTACAAATATTAAAAAAACCCCAAAACAACAAAACAGTCCCTATGAAAAGGGCACTTTGGACAGCAAACAGAAAAGGGGCAGGGGCTAGAACACCTGTAGCACCGGTTCATTGCACGTGGGTGCTGTAGTGTGTTGTGCTATGCTGTGTTGAGCTGTAGTGTGTTGTGTCATGCTGTGCTGTAGTGTGTTGTGCTATGCTGTGTTGAGCTGCAGTGTGTTGTGCTATGCTGTGTTGAGCTGTAGTGTGTTGTGCTATGTTGCGTTGTGCTGTGTTGTGCTGTAGTGTGCTGTGCTGTGCTGTAGTGTGTTGTGGTGTGCTATGTTGTGTTATGTTGTGCTGTAGTGTGTTGTGCTATGTTGTGTTGTGCTGTAGTGTGCTGTGCTGTGCTGTGCTGTGCTGTGGTGTAATGTGTTGTGTTGTGCTGTGTTGTATCATTCTGTATTGTGTTGTACTGTAGTGTGTTGTGTTGTAGTGTATTGCGTTGTGTTGTAGTGTATTGCGTTGTGTTGTGCTGTAGTGTTGTGCTGTGTTCAGTAACCGTGTGTGTCTCTGTGCGAGAGAGCCGTTCGGTTCGGTTCAGTTCGGTTCGGTTTGGGAGGCTGTGGCCCTCTGACTGGAGAAGTGAGAGGTCGCTGGAATGAAAAGCTCGAATGTTTTTTGGCAGAGGCTGCAGTCTTTAAGTTGAAGAGACAGGACATGTGGGAGGAAAAGGGATATTGGCAGCGATTGCAGAGGTCTTTAGACTAGGAAAGAGTCTTCTGGCGAGAAGCAAGGCACAGCCGAGGTCTCCAGGCTGTGTGATAATTTCTCAGTAAAGGAAACAGGGTTTTTCAGGGTCAGAAAGGAAATGTTTTTCCAGCTGGGTGTGCGGCGCTCTCCGAGAGCATATGCATCGATTTGGCTAATAGGGGCTAATATCTTGGTTGGAATTAGTTGTTGTTGTTTTTTTTTTCTTTTCTTGATGAAAGAGCTTACGATCTTTTGGCAGGAATGGCTGAAGTCATTAAACTGTGGAAAATATGTATTTTGGCATCAGTGCTTTTGTCCTGACTTTTAATCGCTGAAGCTTTAGGTCTGCTTGTAAAGTACACAAAGGTCAAAGAGGTTCTTGCACTAGTCTTTTGGTTGAAGCCAGGGCTGTAGCATTTGTTTGTAGCCTTTCGGTCGAGGGTCGGTGCCGTGTTTTGGCTTGGGGGCAGTAGTCCGTTGGCTGTGAGGGTCGGCAGGGATCAGTAGCAGCCTTTTTGGCTGCAGAGGGATTCAGATCCCAGAGCCGTTTGAACACACGGCCCTGTTCTCGGCACCTTTCCCAAACTTTCCCATTCCAAGTGTCGCAATCTGGTTCCATTTTGCAGCTGGCCTTGAGATTGAAACAGAGCCCTGCTTCCCCCCTCCCAAACCACATATTTAATCCCTGCGCTTATGTCAAACTTAATTATGGGACCTTGTACAAAGGAATAACAAGTGTGCCTTGTAGGAGAAGGAGAAAGGAAACGAAAAAAAAGGAGGGGAGAAATGAAAACGAGAAAGGTGAGGGAGTGGAGAGAGAAAAGGAAAATGGAGGACTGAAAGGAAGCACTGAAAATCACATTAAGACATTAAACAGGGAAGTGGGTGAGAGAGAAAAATGTCCACTTAATTCCATAAAGTGTAGCTGACAGAGCAAACAGAGCAGACCGAAGCACTTACACAGCACCTGAAAATATATTCACTATTTACTTTATTTTAATTCAAACCTTTAAAGTTAATAATAACATTTTTTTAAATTATTCAAATAATAAGAAGAATTAAAAAAAGCTTTAATGGCTCTGGGACAGCTTTACGTTTTTACCATCATTAAAAATGGCAGGGTTATGAGTAATATGCATGATTATGCAAATTTGGAAACGCCCCATCACCAAATTCAGTGTATATTTAAGCATCATGCTTTTGTGTTCAGGGGAAATAGACAAATAGATAGATCGACAGATGTAACAATAAAAGAATTGTGAAAAAAGAAAAAAAAAACCCAAATAATAAAGGTAATCTGAGTGCAAAGAAATAAAAAAGAAGGAAAGAATGAAAATAGGGCGAATAAGAAAGGAAACATGAGAAAAAAGAGAGAAAGAAAAGAAAACTAAGAAAGAAAAGGATAAATATGGTGGCTCAAAAGGGCATGTTATTGAAAAAAAAGAAGTCAGCTAAAAAAGAAAAGAAGTAAGAGTAGAAAAAAAAGAAAGATAATAAAGGAAATGTTAAAAAACCAACCTAATAATAAAGGTAATCTGACTGCAAAGAAATAAAAAAGAAAGAAAGAATAAAAATAGCATTGTGTAAGAAAGAGAAATAAAAGAGAACAGAAAGAAAAGAAAACTTAGAAAGAAAAGGATAAGTACGGTGGCCCAGAAGGGCAAGTTACCAAAAAAAAGAAATCAGCTAAAAAAAGAAAAAAAAGTAAGAGAAGAAGTAAGGATAATAAAGGAACTGCTTAAAAAAACAAATTAATAAAGGACATCTGAGAGTGATGAATGAAAGAAAGAAGGAAAGAACCAATAAAAAAGGAAACGAGAGAAAAGAAAGGAAAAAACAAAAGAAGAAAAGAAGGCAAAAGAAAAACTAAGAAAGAAAAAAATAATTAGGGTGGTCCACAAGGGCAAGTTCCAAAAAAAAGAAGTGAACTAAAAAAAGAAAAGTAGTAAGAGAGAGGAAGAAAAAGAAGGATAATAAAGGAAATGTTAAAAAAATCAAACTAATAATGAAGGAAATCTGAGAGCAGTGAAAGAAAGAAAGAAGGAAAGAACCAATAAAAAAAGGAAATGTGTGAAAAAAGAAAGGAAAAACAAAAGAAGAAAAGAAGGCAAAAGAAAAATGAAGAAAGAAAAATATGAGAGAGGAAGAAAAAGTGATAAAAATGAAGAAAAAAAAAGAAAGCTGTGTACTGCACATTGTGAAGATAAATGTTACTTTCTCTCTCGGGCTGGTTGTAATTTTGTCATCGTAACAGAGCTGTAGTGATGGGAAATGATGTAGATGATGTAGAAGATGTCCGTATGATGTTTGTCTTCTCTTCACACATGTTGCGGTCTGAGAGCTCCTTAAAACACACTGAAGATCCACTGATGGCTTTCGGATGTTTACGACTTCGTCTAAAGTAAAAATCATTTGTGGTTATAGTGGATTTTCTGCCCAATGTGCCAGCAATCCTCATAACATTCTGATGAACAATGTGCTTGTGTGTGTGTGTGAGAGAGAGAGAGATTTATTATTCAGAAGTGAAATAAAGAACAGTCGAGAAGACTGATGTTTAGTCTGTTAGTTTAAAACTATTACTTCAGATTCCAGAAACGTGAGCTCAACCTATCTCGGGCGGGCCGAGGGAAACCACTCTGTGAAGAACAAAACCTTTGAAAAGTCGGAATCAATTTTTTTCAGGGTGGGTGCAGCAAAACAAAATGCTTTGTGCAAGCTTGGAGAAGTGGATTCTTTCCAGTTTGAGAAAGCACACTGCAGCATACACACTGTTTTTAAAACACGAGGATGAGGACGAGGAAGAGGACGAGGATGGTCTCTCCATGGAGGCGCAACCGAGAAGACGATTATGTAAAGAAAGGCAAGAGAGCATGTTTTCAGCCTGGCTCTTCTTTCTCCAACTCTCGAATCTTTTCCTCACTCTTTGTGACCTGGCCATGATCTTCCCAGCGAGGGTCGAAGGGAGAGAGAGAGAGAGGTTCCCATGCCATGGGCAGTGGGACCGGCGCGCCACCCAGGGGTATTTATAGCTGTATGATTCCAGAGGGCTGGGAGTGAGGGCATGCTTGTTTTCCTTCCTATTCCCCTGGTGCACCCGCTCGGCCCCACACGGGTTTGTAAATAAATACCCCAACACTGGCACTACCTTATATACCGAGGCAGTCCTTATATACCACCATTAAAGCTAAACTACAGTGTTTTTTATTCATTGCGAAATGAATGAATACGAAAAGAACAGCGAACCTGCTTACTCCTAAATCCTTTATCATATGCTGAAAATTTGTCTGTAAATGTTTAAATTCAAAACAAAGGGATGTTTAAAATAAATGTGTTTCAGTGAAACTGCCATAAAAGAAGCTGTTCTTGTCCAACATTCCAACATCAGAACCAAAAAAGTACTGTAGTTCCGGTTATTTTTGCACTTGGGTTACCTGCCTGAACTGATAATCGCATCATGAGCTTTTCTTTTGGCTAATCAGACACAAGGTACACCACCACCACCACACTTGCCGGAGCAGTTGGGAGTTAGGCACCTTGCTCAAGGGCACTTCAGCTAGAACTGCTGGTCCAGGGAATCAAACCAGCAACCTTTTGGTTGCAAAGCTCAGGGGTGATGCTAGAAATTTTGGGCCCTATGAAAGAATATAATTGCCCCCCCTGTACATTTCTGGTAACCCGACTTCTTCATGATGGTGTCAATCTACTGATGGTTCACTATCGATTCTGCTTCTCCTGTGCGCAACTAACATTAGTGCTGGATTGGAAAGCAACAAACCTAACATGGTGTCATGCTCTGGCCCCGCCTACACAAGACTGTACCATGTAATGAATAGGGAGGGGGTGAAATATAAAGACTATCTATTCCAATAATTTTGGAAAATGGAAAACCAAACCAGAAGGTTGTTGTATTTGCTCATTTTAAGCAACAAAATTATTTAAATATTTTTATTAAATTAACTTACACATGGGAATTATATTAATATTATCCTCTGAGGGCCCTCTGTCAATGCTGGGGCCTTAGACCCCCTGCCAAAGCTGCTTCTCTAACCATCAGGCCATGGCTTCCCCTCATTTTTATTATATTTACAGCGTTTAGCTGGTGCAACCATGGCCTAAAGTTTAGAGAAGCAGCCTTGGGCCCAAAGGGTCGCTAGTTTGATTCCCGGGATCAGCAGAAAAAATGCAAGGGGAGTTGAGTGAAGGAACAGCACTTTCCTCTCCCTCTGTATCATGGCTGAAGTGCCCTTGAGTGTGCATATTGGATTGGTGCATGCGCATTCTGTGTTACGCACTTCCTGGTTCCTGAGTTGTTTGCAACAAGTCTTTTTTTCCGCGAGTGCTGGCGTTAATTACTAATCTTTTTTTATTTTTTTCTACAAATAATTTTCCAGTATCCTCTTCATTTTTTATTGTACTTTCACTTTCCTTTTTGTACTTTCTACTTTCGCTTTCCTTTTTCCATTTTTTTTCTCTCTCTTTTTTTGGAAGAACGTCGAGACCAGAAGCTTTCTTTTTTTCTCCTCCTGCATAAAGACCATAAGCGGAGGCCATCCACATCAGATCTGCTTTAATATCAACAGATTTTTGATTAAGGTACTGTATGTGAATCCTTTCATCATGGCACACCTTCAGCCTCTTCAGTGTGCTGAATGCAGGATGTTTAGTCATTCTTCCTCCGTCGCTAGCGATAGCTTTATTTGTGATAAGTGCAGATTAGTTAGCTCTCTGACGGAGAAGATTATAGTGTTAGAAGCGTGTATCCAGGCTTTAGAGAAGGCCAGTGTGAATGAGAACAGTGTAGCTTCTGTAAGGGAAAGTCTGGATGTCCTAGGTGGAGTTAGTAAGCCCCCAACTCCGGCATTAGAGCCCTTACAGCGGGGCGAATGGGTGACGACTCGGCGGCATAAGCGTAGAGCCAAAGCTACTGCTGAGGCTCGCCCATGGGAGCACCACTCCTCTCCGCGTCACGTGTCGAACAGGTTTGCTTTCCTTAGTGATGCACCCACTGAGAAACCTGAAAGAGCTCTGGTTATAGGGGACTCTATCATACGGCACGTGAAATTAGCTCAGCCTTTAGGGACACCAGCAGCTTTAGTCAGGTGTATACCAGGAGCCAGGGTGCCAGACATAGCAGGTAACCTTAGGGTCCTAGGCAAGCACAGGTTCTCAAAGATAGTTATCCATGCAGGAGCTAATGATATACACCTTCGTCAGTCTGAGGTTACGAAGAGTAACTTTGTAGAAGTGTTTAAATTAGCGAAGGTGATGTCCGATGGTGTAGTATGCTCTGGCCCCATCCCAATACGGCATGGCAATGTAGCTTACAGCAGGTTATGGTCGCTGAACTGCTGGTTGTCCAGGTGGTGCTCTGAAAACAGTGTGGGCTTTATAGATAATTGGTCTAATTTTGAGGGCACTGCTGGCCTGTTAGGGCGGGACGGTATCCATCCCACTTGGGAAGGTGCTGCTCTCATTTCCTGCAGCATAGGTCATAGTCTCAGAACAGGCCTAGTTAATTTCTGACAATCCAGAGCCAAGGCCAGGGAGCAGACGAACAGGCTAAACCGACTGTCTGCTAGCTGCACAGAGTCATCACTCAGGGTCCATTACATTGAGACTGTGTCTGTTCCCCGAGCTCAACAAAAAAGTAGAAATATTCAGATAGTTTGTTCCAGTAACCTAATCAATATAAAACTAGATCATACTGACTGTACAGCTGCTGCCAGCACCTTTGATCTCAAGGTGGGGTTATTAAATATTAGATCTCTTACATCTAAAGCGCTAATGGTTAATGAACTCATTACTGATCAGGAGTTTAATGTACTTTGTTTAACTGAAACATGGATTAAGCCAAATGAATATATAGAATTAAGTGAAGCGAGTCCTCCTGGATACAGTTATATACACCAGCCTCGTCTAACTGGCAGAGGAGGAGGCATCGTGGTTATTTATAATGATTATCTAGGTGTAATACAAAAACCTGGTTATAAATTTAATACATTTGAAGTTCTTCATACTCATATAATGTATGTAGCCTCGAAAAATAGGTCTACCCAGTTAATTCCGTTACTTATTATTTACAGGCCCCCGGGGCCATATTCTGAGTTTCTTTCTGAATTTGCAGATTTTATCTCATCTCATCTCATTATCTCTAGCTGCTTTATCCTGTTCTACAAGGTGGCAGGCAAGCTGGAGCCTATCCCAGCTGACTACGGGCGAAAGGCGGGGTACACCCTGGACAAGTCGCCAGGTCATCACAGGGCTGACACATAGACACAGACAACCATTCACACTCACATTCACACCTACGGTCAATTTAGAGTCACCAGTTAACCTAACCTTCATGTCTTTGGACTGTGGGGGAAACCAGAGCACCCAGTGGAAACCCACGCGGACACGGGGAGAACATGCAAACTCTGCACAGAAAAGCCCTTGTCGGCCACAGGGCTCGAACCCGGACCTTCTTGCTGTGAGGCGACAGCGCAAACCACTACACCACCGTGCTGCCCAGATTTTATCTCAGATCTGGTTATTTCCTTAGACAAAGCTTTAGTTGTCGGAGATTTTAATATTCATTTCGATAACCCAGAAGACCCTTTGAAAACAGCATTTGTGTCCATTTTAGATTCAGTAGGGATTAATCAGAATGTCATAGGACCGACCCATAATGGTGGTCACACCCTCGATCTAATACTAACATTTGGGTTAAACGTAGAAAATATAGTCATACTTCCACAGTCTGAAGTTATCTTAGATCATTTTCTCATTCAAAATATGTGAGTAATAACATATGCAACTCACCACGCTACTGTATTAAATGTACATTCACATCAACTACTACACAGAGCTTTATAAATGACCTCCCAGAGTTATCAACTTTGATTGGGTCACTGTCAGCCCCTGCAGAACTTGATCAGGCAACTGAATGCTTAGAGTCAACGTTCCGCCATACTTTAGATAATGTAGCTCCTTTTAAATGGAAAATGGTCAGAGACAAAAAAATTAGCACCCTGATGACACTTGCACATTAAAACAGACCACTCGGAAATCGGAACATAAATGGCGTCAAACAAAATTGGTAGTGTTCAAATTAGCGTGGAAGGAGAGCTTCCTGAAGTATAGAAAAGATCTTAGTGCTGCGAGATCAACATATCTCTCCTCCCTAATAGAAAATAACAAAAATAATCCTAGATTCCTATTTAATACTGTAGCAAAATTAACAGGAATAAGTCCACTATAGACACATGCACACCTGCAGTATGTAGTAGCAACGACTTCATGAATTTTTTTAATGACAAAATTGAGAATATCCGACAAAATTTCAAACTACTAATTTAAGGTCAGACAATGTAAATGACCCTGTATTTAACAATATAACTGTATCAGATCAGCAATTAGAATGTTTTACTCCCCTTAGATAAACTGAATTACTTTCACTAATCTCGGCATCAAAAACCTTAACTTGCGTACTAGATCCCTTACCTACACGTCTATTCAAACAGATAATACCTGAAGTAATTGAACCACTTCTAAAAATAAGAAATTCTTCTCTTACGATTGGCTATGTACCCAAATCCTTTAAACTAGCAGTTATCAAACCCCTGATTAAAAAACCTGACCTTGATCCCTGTCAGCTGTCCAATTATCAGCCAATATCAAACCTTCCCTTTATCTCCAAGATCCTTGAAAAAGCTGTGGCACAGCAGTTATGCTCATATTTACATAGGAATAACATCCATGAAATGTATCAGTCAGGATTTAGACCTCATCATAGCACAGAGACAGCTCTGGTTAAAGTAGTAAACGACCTACTGTTGGCGTCTGATCAGGGCTGTGTCTCGCTGCTTGTGTTGCTTGACCTTAGTGCAGCATTTGATACCATTGATCATTCCATTCTTCTGGATAGACTAGAAAATGTTGTGGGAGTTAAGGGAACGGCCCCCTCCTGGCTCAGCTCTTATTTAACTGATCGCTATCAGTATGTTGATATAAATGGTGATTTTTCTAGACATACTGAGGTAAAGTTTGGTGTTCCACAAGGTTCTGTCTTGGGTCCACTGCTTTTTTCTTTATATATGTTACCTGTGGGTGATGTTATTCGTAAACATTGTATTAGTTTCCACTGTTATGCTGATGACACACAGTTGTATGTTTTTGCAAAACCTGATGAGATACACCAGCTTAATAGAATTGAGGAATGTGTGAAGGACATTAGACACTGGATGCTTATTAACTTCCTTCTGCTTAACTCTGACAAGACTGAAGTACTTGTACTCGGACCACATGCAGCTAGAAGTAAGTGTTCTGATTACACAGTGACTCTGGATGGCCTTTCTGTTTCTTCACGTGCAGCAGTAAAAGACCGCGGAGTGATTATTGACCCCAGTCTTTCATTTGAAACTCACATTGATAATGTTACCCGGATAGCTTTCTTTTATCTCAGAAATATTGCTAAGATAAGAAATTTAATGTCACTACATGACGCGGAAAAACTAGTTCATGCTTTCGTTACCTCCAGGTTGGATAATTGTAATGCCTTACTGTCTGGATGTTCCAAGAAGTGCATAAACAAGCTCCAGTTAGTTCAAAATGCAGCAGCAAGAGTCCTTACTAGAACTAGAAAATATGACCACATCACCCCTGTCTTATCTACACTGCATTGGCTCCCAATCAAATTTCGTATTGATGATAAAATACTACTATTGACCTTTAAAGCACTGAATGGTCTCGCAGCACAGTACCTGAGTGAACTTCTGGTCCTCTATGACCCGCCACGCCTACTTGGATCAAAAGGTGCAGGCTATCTGCTGGTACCTCGTATAGTGAAGGCTACGGTACATCAGGGGGCGGAGTCTTTTCTTACAAAGCCCCACCGTTATGGAACAGCCTTCCAAGTAACGTTCGGGAATCAGACACAGTCTCAGTGTTTAAGTCTAGGCTGAAAACATATCTGTTTAGTCAAGCCTTTTGTTAATGGTGTTTATGAGGTAAAGGTGTAGATCTGGAGGGTCGTCAGACAGAGTGTTTTGGTAAACTGGGATGTATGGATGCTGTCAGTCCCTCACTCGCTTGCTCACTCGAGTTTGTTGACTGTGTAGTGGCTGCTGCTTTATGTCCCGGGGCTCCCTCATGCCTGTGTTACCTTCTGGCTCTCCCCTTTAAGTTATGCTGTCATGGTTAGTTGCCAGAGTTCCTGCTTGTACTCAGTGCAATATGTATACTGTTCCTACTTATTCAGGTGACATTGGGCGTACCTAACAACGTGTGTCCCCCCAAAAAAATCTGTCCCTCTGAGTTACATGTCGGTCCTGGGATCGAGATGCTGACCTCTTCTGCTCCTTGGACCTGCCTGATCCATCCTGATGCCCCGTGTCTGGTTGGAGTCTCATTGCTTCGCTCCTGTAGAGGATAGCCCCATGTGGACAGTTGAAAGTCACACCTGGAGGACGCTCTGGACACTTACAGTAATGCTTTTATGGCTGAGGACTACAGGTAATTTGCTAACTTTAGGACTGCAGTTGTCATGAACAGTTTTGCACTCAAGTTTCCATCAATGAAGAGTTTATAACATCAAAGAAACTGACTTCATGTTAAAACTGTTAATGTTATAGTCATGCTGTCTGTTGTTGCGCAAATGAGGATGGGTTCCCTTTTGAGTCTGGTTCCTCTCGAGGTTTCTTCCTCATGTCATCTGAGGGAGTTTTTCCTTGCCACCGTCGCCACAGGCTTGCTCATTGGGGATAGATTCGGGATAAAATTAGCTCGTGTTTTAAGTTGTTCAAATTCTATAAAGCTGCTTTGTGACAATGTTTATTGTTAAAAGCGCTATACAAATAAACTTGACTTGACTTGACCCTTGAGCAAGGCACCTAACCCCCAACTGCTCCCTGGGTGCTGTAGCATAGCTGCTCACTGCTCTGGGTATGTGTGTGTTCACCGCTTCAGATGAGGTAAATGCAGAGGAAGAATTTTACTGTGCTTGCAGATGTGTGACAAAAATAAAGGCTTCTTCTTCTAGAAGTGTTTATCAAAAACACATCCTCGTGCTAGGTTACTAGGTCAGGGACTGAGAGTATCATCGAGAACACTCTACTATGATGGTAATGATGGGTCATTTGTCATATACAGTATAATTTCAAATAGTGTGTAACTGTTTGCGTAAGCAAATTTAACAATGATAGTGAAGGCATAAAGGCAGAAGTGGATGTTATTTTGACAATAATAATAATCTCATCTCATTATCTGTAGCCGCTTTATCCTGTTCTACAGGGTCGCAGGCAAGCTGGAGCCTATCCCAGCTGACTACGGGCGAAAGGCGGGGTACACCCTGGACAAGTCGCCAGGTCATCACAGGGCTGACACATAGACACAGACAACCATTCACACTCACGGTCAATTTAGAGTCACCAGTTAACCTAACCTGCATGTCTTTGGACTGTGGGGGAAACCGGAGCACCCGGAGGAAACCCACGCGGACACGGGGAAAACATGCAAACTCCGCACAGAAAGGCCCTCGCCGGCCATGGGGCTCGAACCCGGACCTTCTTGCTGTGAGGCGACAGCGCTAACCACTACACCACCGTGCCGCCCCAATAATAATAATAATAATAATAATAATAAGTGAATGCTAAATCTTCTCTTATTGAGGCATTTGTTTCTGGCGTATGGCTCCATGGAGACAAATCAGACCATCCTTCTTTTATATGGTGCCATTCCTTAATTAATGTCAAGTCAAGTTTATTTTTATAGCGCTTTTAACAATAGACATTGTCGAGATAATGACAAATAGATCATCATCATCATTTTCCCTTTGTGGCTTTAAAGTCCTTCTGTCTTGGCAGGGAAAATCCTACCAAGCAGTTGCATAAAGCCTGACTTGTCCATCATCGTGCGCCTAATCCATTGTGCATCTAGATCCAGTAGTCTTTCAAATTTTGTCCACTTAGGAGATCTTGTGTCAAACAGCAGTTGTTTCAGGAGTTGATCTTTGCCCATATGGCAGATATGTGCGATGTATCTTAGTTGCTGTTCATAGCAGAATAGCTTAAAGCGAGCCGGCCTTTCAATTTTATAAAACTGGTGAAATTTAGTTCCCTCTGAAATGTGGTCATTGTGATATATGCTTATTTCTGTAATATCTCACAAAATATCAGGCCATTCTATGGCTGGGAAGTTATTTAATTTGAGGGGATTAAAGCAAATAATGTGCATGAAATCGCTTGCTTCATACAGTCAAGCAGACAGAGGAAGTCCGTGTGTGCAGGTTTACCTTTGGCCGTTCACTGACAGTTCCATCATTCTGTCACTAAACGAACAGCTGATCACACCGAGGTGCTCGCTGACTGACGATATTTATTAGTTTGGTTCTGCATTTCCTTTCTTTTGCAACATAACGTCTTTTATTCTCACTTTCCGTTACTGTAGTCGCTCTTTCACATTTCATTCACACACTCACGCCCTCCATTCTTCTCTCTTGTTTCAAATTTGTATCTCACAACGCCTTGCGTGAACAGGGAAAGCCCACAATGTGATGCATGATGTAGTATCTTGTATTGGGTCATGGTGAAGCAGGAAAAAATAGCAAAGAATTTAAGGCCATGTGGAGATAAATTCATTAATTGTTCTATTTAAAAAGAAAAAAAGAATAAAATTGGGAGTCTGTGATTCGAATTCAGTAGCTTTGGGTCCACTAAACAGAAATAACTGGGTGTTGGAAAAATTATTTTTATGACTTACACTTGAAAAAGCTGAAAGGCAGTCTAGCTTTAATGGGAAGGGTCTTTGTTTTCTCACATAGGCCAGCATTTGATATTTTAAAGCTCCAGTCTGGCTCTCCCTCGACATCTCTTCCATCTTGGCCAGTATTTTATTAAACAACTGGTTTGACAAAATGTTCTTGATGGTACTCTCAGTCCCTGACCTAGTGATCTAGAACGAGAATGTATTTTCAACAAATGCAGAAGAAGAAGCCTTTAGTTTTGTCACATGTACCCTCAAGCACAGCAAAATTACTCCTCTGTATCTAAAGCAGTGAACACACAAGTGAGCAATGAGCACACACACATACCCAGAGCAGTGGGCAGATATGCTACAGCACCTGGGGAGCAGTTCAGGGTTAGGTGACGTGCTCAACGGCACTTTAGCCATGATACCGAGGGAGGGGAAAGTGCTGTTCATTCGCTCAACTCCCCTTACTTTTTTGCTGTTGATCCCAGGAATCGAACCAGCAACCCTTTGGGACCAAGGCTGCTTCTTGAACATTTAGGCCATGGCTGCATCAGTTGAAAACTGTAAACGTAATAAAAATTAGGACTTTAAACTCGACAGTATTTTCCAGATATAATTTTTTTTTAACCAAGTCGAGGTTTACATTTATTAGTTTTCTCAGGCCTAAATCTGCACGCATTCAGGAGCATGAGTCAGCTATGAACGTTTTTTTTTATTTAGAGCTCATTAAGAATTCATAAAGCATTGTGAAAAACAAGTCCAACATCTGCTCTTAGACATTCATCATAAGTGAGCTGAGAGTAAACAGGTTCTCTTCTTTCAGTACAAGAAAAAGTGTTGAACTTGCAGAAATCACACTTACTCACACATACAGAATCCGTCAGGCTGAAAATGTCAGAGTATTCCTTTAAAGAAGGCAAAAAACAAGTGGTGGAAGAAAGCAAAGCGATAGGGCGGAGCTAAAATGGAAGACGAGTTCACCAGATCTGTTGGTTCTTCTGTTGGAAACGTGGGTCACCTGCAGGCTGTGGCCTCGGCCCATGAATTTGACTCATCCTTAGCCAAACATTAGCTCGTTTCTTTTGCGTTCCTCTCCCTGCACTCTTTTTTTCCCCTCTCTCGTGCATGGGAATTCCAGAGAAATGTTATTACTATGATGAAAACAGACACTATAAATACCGAAAGATATGATGAATATAACAGCAAAGAACACTGGCAGCCGTAATTAGAACAGAACGAGAGAGAAGAGAGAAACGGGATAGAGGGAGGGAGGGAGGAGTGTACGGGGAAAACAAGGCAAAGTGAATGAAGCTTGATCTGTTTTTGCATTAACAGAGATTTGTTTTCTTTTTTTAACCAAGCAGAAATTTTAACACAGGAGAAACTGAGCTTTGCGAGAGTCATTTGGACGCACGATACAGAAAAGCAAATTCTCTCTCTCTCTCTCTCTCTCTCTCTCTTCATTCTACTTTTCAGTCTGGCTACAATCGCAAATCTCAGTTAAAAAAAAAAAGCATTTGGGAGTTGTGTTGCACAAAGTACCAAAAGCTGAGTCCATTTGCAACATGACAATCCGGCGAACGATTCCAGCACTCCGACTTTATTCAAATAATCTGTCAGTATGTCTAAAACTGTATCCTGTTCACTACATTTTGGGAGTTTTGCCATTTTTTTTTCTTTTTTCAAACTGTGCCTGAAACCATAGTGGAAATTATCCAGTGCTGGATACCCACAATGCACTGCAGTGGGTAAAGTATCAAAACTGGAGATCCATCCCTGGGGGCCTGTGAAGCGTAGCCAGGAGGTCTGTGACTTTTTCTTATTTAGTTACAAAGGTGGAAATCACAACCCATAATATCAGTGATGTTATTATATATAGGGGTCCAAGCACCAAAGTCAACTCGGACCTCATGTGTTCTGTCGAAGGAACATTCAGGAATAGAAAGTATTATGGTTTTAAAAAAAAAGTTAAAATAACATTAATAAAATAAATACACACTGTGGAATTTATTTTAGAGTTAAATGGATCGTTGTGTGGAAAAAAAAGTTTGAAACCCAATGCTCTAACACAGAAATAAGTACATTGTAGGTTTTAGGGAATAGAGCGCCATTTTGGATGTGAGGTATATTAATGTCGCATGAATACTAAAAGGTAAACTAAAAGGTTTATGTGTTAAAAATGTACAGAATTATGTGTTAAAAATTTGCATCATGTATGAGTATTACAAGGGTTTTTTGTTTGTGTGTGTGTGTGTGTGTGTTTAACACCCATTTTTGGTTCATCTTTCCTGCTTTTTGTCTTTTTTTGTCCTTGCTCTTTTATTTCTATTATCTCTGTTGTTCTAATTTTTTTTTATTCTACCCACATTCACTGGATATGAGCAATCGTGCACTCTGATTGGCTACTCTACTACTAAGATATCAGCTCATATACTGTGAGTAGAGAAAAACAAAATGTTGCTGAACCAACTGAGGATGAAATAAAAACTCTACTCAGAAACAAAACCCCTAAAATTGTTATCAAATATTTAAAAGAAACAGAAATAGTGAAAGGGCGGCACGGTGGTGTAGTGGTTAGCGCTGTCGCCTCACAGCAAGAAGGTCCTGGGTTCGAGCCCCGGGGCCGGCAAGGGCCTTTCTGTGCGGAGTTTGCATGTTCTCCCCGTGTCCGCGTGGGTTTCCTCCGGGTGCTCCGGTTTCCCCCACAGTCCAAAGACATGCAGGTTAGGTTAACTGGTGACTCTAAATTGACCGTAGGTGTGAATGGTTGTCTGTGTCTATGTGTCAGCCCTGTGATGACCTGGCGACTTGTCCAGGGTGTACCCCGCCTTTCGCCCGTAGTCAGCTGGGATAGGCTCCAGCTTGCCTGCGACCCTGTAGAACAGGATAAAGCGGCTACAGATAATGAGATGAGATGAGATGAGAAATAGTGAAAAGAATATAGTTTTTTTTTTCTCCTCAATAGCTCCTGTTTCACACTCCAGCCCAGTTGGTGGCAGTAATGCACCTTTAAGTTGGTTTGCCAACCGCCCAAAAAAAAAAACCCTAAAGAAGAAGAAGATGGACCCCCCCCAAAAAAAAAAACACAACAAAATATGGAATGAAAGTATTTGATGGTGAGAATGTATCTTTTTTATTTTTCAAGAATTACTATTGTAGCATTTTTCACAAATTTACATTCTAAGCAGAAATTATTCTGTCAGACGTTTTGTATAAAGTTTTTATCAAATTTTCAAAAAAATAAAAATAAAAATGCTTTTTTTTCTCAAAATCCAGTGAATGTGGATAGAATAAAACAGTTATTCCACTCAATCTCATTGTACATGGATTATAGCGCTATTAGCTCATGTACAACTTGATTTCATGGAATAACTGTTAATTATCCCTTTATTTATTGTTCTTTTGGTCATTCCTGTAGCCAGTTGGAGGGAAGGGAAAAAAAGAGGGCTTAATGGTGGCTACTTTGAAGAATCTAATATGAAAACATTAACACTTTTTGTTAATTCCATATGCGTTGTTTCAGAGTTTTTGGTGTCTTCAGTATTATTCTGCCATCTAGAAAATGGTCAAAATACTGGAAAAAAACCCCTATGAATGAGTAGAGTAGGGGTGTACAAACTTTTGACTGGTGCAGTGTATATACTACAAATCACTGATACTACATAAATCATTTAAGGATTTAATTTGCACTTTAAAAATCTACCTCTTCCCTTTGTTCATTACATACATCTTGTGTTCAGTGTCTGTGCACTATGGTCTTTGTCTATTGTCGTTTGTTTTGTTTATTATATTGTACAGCCTTTGTGTTGGTATAACAAAAAAAATTACAGAATTACTTAAAATTATAACTTGATGTGTAAATATTGTATATTAATATCACACTAATACTAAAAACTTACAGATTCATAAGCAGGTTATAAATGTTCGTCCATGAGTTACGTATAGATTCATTTTTACGTGTGAAGGAATTACAGAACGACCAAAAATTAGATCTTGATGTGTAAACATTTGCATAAGTAAAATTAACAATGGTGTTTAAGGTTTTTACTTGCCAACAAATTTTATTTTTAGGGCCTCTGACATCTACAGCATACAGGTATATAGCAGTTATTCCATGAAATCGAGTTGTACATGAGCTAATAGCGGTATAATCCATGTACGACGAGATTGAGTGGAATAACTGTTTTATTCTATCCACATTCACTGGATTTTGAGAAACAGAGCATTTTTTTTTTGCAAATTCAATAAATAAAAACTTTATACCAAATGTCCGACAAAATCATTTGTTTTTACCATCAAATACTTTAATTCCATATTTTGTTGCTTTTTTGTATTTTTGGTGGGCTTCTTTTTCTTCTTCTTTAGGGTTTTTTTTTTGGCAGTTGGCAAACCAACTTAAAAGTGCATTACTGCCACCGACTGGTCTGGAGTGCGGAACAGGAGATATTGGAGGGAAATAAACAATATTCTTTTAGCTATTTCTGTTTCTTTTAAATACTTGACAACAAAGTGACTGTCACATCTGACTTGATGTGTTCTGCTATTTTGTTTTTCTCTATTCATGGTATATGAGCTGATATCCTAGTAGTAGAGTAGCCAATCAGAGTGCGCGATTGCTCATATGAATGTGAATCAAATAAAATAAAGTACACTCATAGAAACAGGTGAGATGTAAAGAATAAAACACTCTGTGTTATGCGATTATGGTAAAACAATCAATGACAGGGTCATGTGATGAAGTGGTGTTACAGTTCCTACTACAAAATTGGTTACTTTTCTCTAATGTATTTATTTATTAAATAATACTATAATAAATATACTTTTTATCCATTTGTAGCTATGTTTAATTTTATGAATGTTATGCTTCACCAGCCTCATGTTTTTATGTCTTGAAGTCAATACGAAAAAAAAAATACACATCTTATCACGTGACTGAGAAACAGGGAAGCGTAAACTCCTCCCCTACTTCTGATTGGTACAGTGTGCTAATGCTGGAGGCTCCGGATGGAACTCTTAAATTAATTTATCTTCACTTCCCAAAGATTCACCAGATGAATGATTAATATGAAGTTAAAATAACAATGATAATTTATTCAAATATTAGAAGTGCCTTAAAGCGATTAACCAGGAAATTTTGAAATTAAGGGATTATGAAATATCTCATCTCATCTCATCTCATTATCTCTAGCCGCTTTATCCTGTTCTACAGGGTCGCAGGCAAGCTGGAGCCTATCCCAGCTGACTACGGGCGAAAGGCGGGGTACACCCTGGACAAGTCGCCAGGTCATCACAGGGCTGACACATAGACACAGACAACCATTCACACTCACATTCACACCTACGCTCAATTTAGAGTCACCAGTTAACCTAACCTGCATGTCTTTGGACTGTGGGGGAAACCGGAGCACCTGGAGGAAACCCACGCGGACACGGGGAGAACATGCAAACTCCACACAGAAAGGCCCTCGCCGGCCACGGGGCTCGAACCCGGACCTTCTTGCTGTGAGGCGATAGTGCTAACCACTACACCACTGTGCCGCCCTTATGAAATATCATTATATATTAATACAAGATGTTCTACGGTAGATGAAAAAAAAATGAAGCAGACTTTAGCTTAAAAAACATGTTAAAGTTGTAACATCAGTCCGTTCGGACCTTTCCCTGGATGTGGTCATGCAATACTGGATTAGCCAGATACATGGATGACGTTTTAGGAGACGAAAACGAGGTTGGCTCTACGTAACGTAAGATTCTGAACATCTTCCTTATTCCGTCCTGGATCCGAGACGTTTGGCTGAGTGGCTTCAACAAGTAAAGCGAAAAAACTTTACTCTTGGAAAAAGCAGCCGGAAATTGTGCAGTGAGCATTTTACGGAAGATTGTGGGTTTGTGGAGGACTTGTATGAAAAAAATCACTGGGAAGAAGTGAGACACGAGGCAGAAACGACAACTGAAGCCAGACGTGATCCCGACTTTGTTTCACCACAAAACACTGACAGCACAACAGCACACCATTTCACATGTCAAACAGATGGAAGATAAGCAGGTATATATATATATATATATATATAAAATTATCTCTAGCCGCTTTATCCTGTTCTACAGGGTCGCAGGCAAGCTGGAGCCTATCCCAGCTGACTACGGGCGAAAGGCGGGGTTCACCCTGGACAAGTCGCCAGGTCATCACAGGGCTGACACATAGACACAGACAACCATTCACACTCACATTCACACCTACGGTCAATTTAGAGTCACCAGTTAACCTAACCTGCATGTCTTTGGACTGTGGGGGAAACCGGAGCACCCGGAGGAAACCCACGCGGACACGGGGAGAACATGCAAACTCCACACAGAAAGGCCCTCGCCGGCCACGGGGCTCGAACCCGGACCTTCATATATATATATATATATATATATATATATATATATATATATATATATATATATATATGAGGCGGCACAGTGGTGTAGAGGTTAGCGCTGTCACCTCACAGCAAGAAGGTCCGGGTGACTCTAAATTGACCATAAGTGTGAGTGTGAATGGTTGTCTGTGTCTATGTGTCAGCCCTGTGATGACCTGGCGACTTGTCCAGGGTGTACCCCGCCTTTCGCCCGTAGTCAGCTGGGATAGGCTCCAGCTTGCCTGCGACCCGATAATGAGATGAGATGATATATATATAAAATAAACAGGCAGTAAACTAGCCACAACTTTATTTTGATTCCTTTTCTAATCCTGCATTGGCATACTTTTTGTCGAGAAATGCAAACAAATTGACCGAGACCATAATACGCTTGACAATAATATTCTACTGTACTCTAGTACAGCATGCACTTCTACACCTCCGCTGTGATGGCGGAAAATGACATCACGCACAATGGAGTTATGGTGGCCTCCCTGACACAAAACAGTCCCGTCTATTTTCATCACTTTAGTGGTCACATCGTTAAGAACAAATTCAACATGCAGCTTTTTTTTTAATAAAGGACAGACATAAAGACTGACTTTTAACTCAATGTGTTTATTTGTGAGATATTTCCTTTCATATAAATGCCATCAGAGCTACTATGAATGAAAATGAATCACCTCCTGACCAATCAGATTCGAGAATTCGGCAGCGCTTTTAGTAAGAACCCGTGACAACCCTATTTGGAAGCATGGATGCTTTTTTAATGGCCACTTGGCCAAAAATCAAAAAGTATTTAAAAAAAGTGTATGCACCAGAAGCTTTCGAGTCGTCCCTAAAGAGAGCTCATACTCTTCCCTTCTGTTTATTGATGTCACAGAGTACACAGCCCTGGGACAGAGTCTGTCTCTCTTTCCCTCTGTCTATCCCTCACTTTCTTTCTGGCTGCATTGCGTCACAAGGATTCCACAGTCCCTGGCCTCGGCTTTTTCATGCTTGTGGGAAAATAGCAGCTCATGTTTCCTAAGATGCTTCACACATTCCTCACTCTATCTACAGTTCAAATAGGTCTAACGACTATGGACAGAAATGCAGCGCAGAGAACAGAGCGGGGGGATTTTTCTGATTACCTACAGAGCTTAACAGGACAGAGATGGGGAGAAGAACACATTATTATTATTATTATTATTAATGTATTTTTTCCCTAATGCATGTGTACAGAGGTTAACAAAAAGGACCTATCACATCTATCGAGTTCAGTTTATACCCTCCGAGATTGGATTAGTCAATAAATTCAGGGGTCTAACATGCCAAACCAGTGGAGCAGATTATTCACAAAGTTAAGCAAGAAAAACAACAACAACAAAAACTTGCTGTTAATAATAATTTGACCAGTTACTTAGTTCAGTGTTCACAATAGTAAAGCTGGAAAACAAAAATTACAGATGCAGATGGTCTGTTCAAAGCTTTGACCTCACTGAAACCTGAAGTGCAACTCGATGAGACAAATACGAGAGAGAATTTCAAGGTCAAAGTTAGAAGGCATCGTTTCAAAGGAAAAAAAATGGAGGAAAAAAAGAGAAATTCTCAGCAGGGTCAGAAAATCTAGCGCTGACATCTTGCATCAATAAATCAGCAAGTTCTCCGGGTCCTGCTGCATGCCGCACTGTCTGCTCCATACTGCTAACGTTACATTCCCACACTGCCACCACACACTCTCTCTCTCTCTCTCTCTCTCTCTCTCTCTCTCTCTCTCTCTCGTGTATGTATTATCATCACAATGATCCGTTATGCACTTATTATTATGCTTACTGAATCTACATTAACCTTCCAATGTGGAGCACTTAAAAAAAAAAGGACAGACAATTCCAGTCATAGGCAAGATTACTAAAAATGCTACTCAAAATCAGCAAAATGGACTGAAAAATGGCTGCTTGTTTTAGTTCACAAGTGATGAGACATAGCGAGTTTGTTGTAATGGAAATAAGCAACTCAAATGGCACCAGGGTGCCAAAATTTTTAGCAAAACTTTAGAGAATAACTAACCTTAGTGATGAATTTGACATTCAACAGATAGCATTTAAATTTACAAAAACACAAGACCATTATGTTATAGTCTAAGTAGTGAGCATATATAGTGAATAGGAAATCATAAGTAGTGAGAGTATATAGTGAATACGAAGCCATAAATAGTGAGTGTGTATTAAGTGAACAGGAAGGCTTACGTAGTGAGCATACGTATATAGTGAACAGGAAGGGCTAAGTAGTGAGTGTATATAGTGAATAGGAATTGTTAAGTAGTGAGCATATATATAGTGAATAGAAGGGGCTAAATAGTGATCGTATATAGTGAATAGGAAGGACTAAGTAATGAGCATATAGAATAAGGGCTAAGTAGTGAGCATATATAGTGAACAGGAATTGCTAAGTAGTGAGCATATATAGTGAACAGGAATTGCTAAGTAGTGAGTGTATATAGTGAACAGGAATTGCTAAGTAGTGAGCATATATAGTGAACAGGAATTGCTAAGTAGTGAGCATATATAGTGAACAGAAAGCCTTACGTAGTGAGCATATACAGTGAACAGGAATTGTTATGTAGTGAATGTATATAGTGAATAGGAATTGCAAAGTAGTGAACATATATAGTGAATAGGAATTGCTAAGTAGTGAGCATATACAGTGAACAGGAAGGGCTAAGTAGTGAGCATATATAGTGAATAGGAGGGGCTAAGCAGTGAGCGTATATAGTGAATAGGAATTGTTAAGTAGTGAGCATATATAGTGAATAGGAGGGACTAAGTAGTGAGCATACATAGTGAATAGGAAGGACTAAGTAGTGAACATATACAGTGAACAGGAATTGCTCAGCAGTGAGCATATCTAGTGAATAGGAAGGTCTAAATAGTGAGCATATTCATACAGTATATAGTGAATCGGAAGCCATTTGGGACATCTCATCTCATCTCATTATCTGTAGCCGCTTTATCCTGTTCTACAGGGTCGCAGGCAAGCTGGAGCCTATCCCAGCTGACTATGGGCGAAAGGCGGGGTACACCCTGGACAAGTCACCAGGTCATCACAGGGCTGACACATAGACACAGACAACCATTCACACTACCATTCACACCTACGGTCAATTTAGAGTCACCAGTTAACCTAACCTGCATGTCTTTGGACTGTGGGGGAAACCGGAGCACCCGGAGGAAACCCACACGGACACGGGGAGAACATGCAAACTCCGCACAGAAAGGCCCTCGCCGGCCACGGGGCTCGAACCTGGACCTTCTTGCTGTGAGGCGACAGCGCTAACCACTACACCACCGTGCTGCCCCAAAAATAAATATGAAATATTCAATTCTATGATAAAATGGTGATATTAATTAGGTGGAAGGATAAGGGACCATCGTGTTGTAATATCCTGTAGAAAAGCTGTTCTACACAGTAGTGAATTAACAATTTCTGCACCACTGCTTTATTTCTAGCTCTGCCCACACGTCCCCTTTCACTTCTCTTGGTAGAAGAACCAAATTCAGGACAGGTACTTAGTACGACTCATTCAGCGATGGAAATAATGACAAAATGTGAGATCACAGATTTATTACCACATCAGTGCATTATTTTTTATTTCCAACGATCATTGAGGAAAAATATCTATGAAATAAAAGCCAAACTTCACTGAAGGGAAACTGGTGGTACGCCACCTCAACCTCATCCTTACAGCTGGGTGAGAACCATTACCAAGTCTAAGTGCCACAAATTCAGCGTTTTACAAGCTCTGTTCCTCCTTAATCTTTAATGGCCGGAGGTCGAGCTAGGCCAATTAGAAATTTCAGTCGGAATGGTTCAAGGCTGGCACCCAGAGCTTTGGCTGGCCACAGGATGTGAGACGTGGAAGAAAAGTCATCAAATTAGCAACTGGAATCCGTAATGAGTGGCTTTGAGTTTGGAAGTGTGCATATGTGTGCGTGTGTGTGAGAGAGATGCATACATCTCTGGACTGTGCAGCTTAGCCCAGGGCAATATGCTAAGTCCTCTCACATATAATCATTTACCCCCCGTCATCACTGCAATTGAAATCAGAAGGTTCGGAGGGAGCCACATTGAGATTCAACACACAAGAAACATTATTTCATTACATATATTATGCATTCAGCATGAAAGAGAGAGCGTGCTAGTGCGGCTTGTGTGTGAACGTGTGTGTGGGTGTGGGAGAGAGCCAGTATCTTCATCTACAGCCAATATTTTGGAAACCATGTGGCATTGCAAGATGACTATTCAGCCAAAAGACGAGAGAGAGAGAGAGAGAGAGAGAGAGACTGTAGAAATATATTCATCTGGAATAGATGAATAGAGACATGCAGGCTTATTACAGGACAATGTTAAATGGTGTGAAGACACTCAGTCACACTCATGCACAAGAAAGTAAAGCATGGAGATTTAGGGTTACGCAATAATTTGAGAGTTGTATATGGTCAAATGTGATCTTAAAATAAGCATGTGCGAATTCCACCATTCACTTTAATCACATCTGTATGGCCATGTACTGTATACGTACTCACATCTGGTCAAAGCACATGTACTAGTTGACCAGTAATTCAGAAAATAACTATAGTTAACTATCCATCCATCCATTATCTGTAGCCGCTTATCCTGTGCAGGGTCGCTATCCTATCCCAGCTGACTATGGGCGAGAGGCGGGGTACACCCTGGACAAGTCACCAGGTCATTGCAGGGCTGACGCATAGAGACGAACAACCATTCACACTCACATTCACACCTACGGTCAATTTAGAGTCACCAGTTAACCTAACCTGCATGTCTTTGGACTGTGGAGGAAACCAGAGCACCTGGAGAAAACCCACGCAGACACAGGGGGAACATGCAAACTCCACACAGAAAGACCCCCATCGGCCGCTGGGTTTGATCCCAGCCTTCTTGCTGTGAGGCGACAGTGCTAACCGCTACACCACCATGTCACCTTGTAGTTAACTAGTCATCTTTTTTTTCTGCTTCAGGTAATCACTGCATATTTTTGAGCTATTTTATTAGTGCGGTTAAAAGCCATACACAGGCTACAAATTAAATTTGTAACTTCAATGCGTTTTAGGCTACACTGTTAACGATGAAAGTAAATATATCAGTGCAAAATAAGTGTTAATCATATTAAGATGCAATTCAACAACAGTAACGTATTATCTACCCTCTTGTATGGCTGTGAGACTTGGCACATGAAGATCAGTCAAGAAAAGAAACTGGATGCCTTTGATATCAAGTGTATCTGAAAAATCCTGGACATCACAAATGAGGAAGTCAGATCTTGGACCAACCAACAGCAACACAATCATCTGTAAACAATGACTGAGCTGGCTGGAACATGTTGTTAGACCCCTGCCAACAAGACTTGTCAACCGAATTCTACGATGGAATCCCCAGGGACAATGTCGGAAGGGACGTCCAAAAATGAATTGGCGCCAAACACTTGACAGAGACTTGCAACTAGTTGGTAGAGGATGGAAAGACACAATAACACTGGCTGTGGATTGAAAGTGCTGGACAAGCATGACTGCTTCATACGTCGCAGAGTGTCTAAGTCAAAGGAATAGTATTACACTTTTCAAGGATATACCTTCTTCTTTCAGCTGCTCCCATATATTCAGGGTCACCACAGCAGACCTTGTCCACATATTTGATTTGGCATAGGTTTTACACCAAATGCCCTTCCTGACACAACCCTCCCCAATCTATCCAGGCCTGGGACCAGCACTAAGTATGCACTGTCTTGTTGTGCAACCCCAGTGGCTGGGTATTTTACCTAATCTGCATGTCTTTGGACTGTGGGGGAAACCAGAGCACCCGGAGGTGCTTGGGGAGACACGGGGAGAACGTGCAAACTCCCCATAGAAAGGCCCCTTTCAGCCATGAGGTTCAAACCCAGAACCTTCTTGCTGTGAGGTGACAGTGTTAACCAATACATCACCGTGCCACCCTTCTTTTTCAGGTTGTCCCATTTCTTAAAAATGCACTCATGTGGACAAGCTGGTGGCTTAACTAAAATCGTCGAAGCTGACATTGTTGATTTCTAGGCATGGAATCTCCTTATAGCATACACCGATTAGCCATAACATTTTGACCATTGAGAGGTGAATAACATTGATTATCTCATTATAATGGCACCTGTCAAGGGGTGGGATATATGGGGCAGCAAGAGAACAGTCAGTCCTTGAAGTTGATGTGTTGGAAGCAGGAAAAATGGGCAAGTGTAAGGATCTGAGTGACTTTAACAAGGGCCAAATTGTGATGACTAGATGAATGGGTCTGAGCATCTCCAAAATAGCACATCTTCTGGGGTGTTCCCGCTATGCAGTGATTAGTACTGACCAAAAGTGGGTGAAGGAAGGACAACCAGTGAACTGGCAACAGGGTCATGGGTGTCGAAAGCTCATTGATTCATATGGGGCACAAAGGCTAGGCCATATGGTTCAATCCCACAGAAAAGCTTCTGTAACACAAACTGCTGAAAAAGTTAATGTTGACACCTTTCTGTTTTAGCCAGTATGAACTTTTACAGCAGATTGTGCTACAGTAGCTCTTCTGTGGGATTGGACCATATGGGCCAGCCTTAGTGCCCCAAGTGAATCAATGAGCCTTCAACATCCATGACCCTGTTGCCAGTTCACCACTGTCCTTCAGATCCTTGGACCATTTTTGGTAGGTACTAACCACTGCATAGCGGGAACACCCCACAGGATTTACCATTTTGGAGATGCTCAGACCCAGTCAATTAGCCATCACAATTTGGCCCTTGTCGAAGTCACTTATGCTTGCCCATTTTTCCTGCTTCCAACACATCAACTTTGAGAACTGACTGTTCTCTTGCTGCCCAATATATCCCACCCCTGGACAGGTGCCTTTCTAATGAGATAATTACATTACATTACATTACATGACATTATATTATATTATAAGCATTCAGCAGGTGCTCTTATCCAGAGCGACGTACAACATACCCAGAGGGGGTTAGGTGCCTTGCTCAAGGGCACTTTAGCCATTCCTGCTGGTCCAGGGAATTGAACCAGTGACCTTTTGGTCCCAAATGTACTTCTCTAACCATTAGGCCTTGGCTTCCCCCAAGATCAATGTTATTCATGTCACCTGTCAGTGGTTTCTGGCTGATCGGTGTATGATGATAGATGCTTTAATGTTATATGACTGTTTTGTGAATCAGACAGATTCAGTCCCACTCCAGGTGCTCATTTCTATGCAACTTTGGAACGATGGCTGACATGCTTCATCTTGTCTTGAATTTTCCTCTATTTCCACTAGTTCAAGACCCAAACTCTGACATAATCAGATATGGATGTTTACTAATGAAGGTGTAGAACTATAAAGAATAACAACATCCATGGGAAATTTTATATCTGGCTTTGAAATTGCATTTTATCATCCAATCTCAAATCCAACCTACTGTAAAGATCTTGATCAGAAGCACTGATTATATGCAACATCAGAGATGTTTTTGTTTGTTTTTGGCTATTTATTTATTTGTAGTTGCTCAAGTGTAAAAAAAAAAAGTTTTGTAAATGTTAGCATTATTCATGTCACCAGTAAATTGTAATTTCTTGCTCACAGAAGAATCACAATCCCAGACGGATCCGTGTCTCTCCAGATGTCAGCTGAGTAAGTGTCCTCGTTCCTGTTTTACTGTATAAAGCCTTCTTCAAAGAGCACTTCCCTCCTCCTTCCATTTCCCAAGCTGTTAATTAGCTGAATTAGAGCACAACACGGCCCTTTGTGTTCTCTGAACTGGAATCAATTTATAAAAGAAACCATTTCACCTCGGATTGAGTCACCCACTGTCTACGCTCTGGTATGCTGACCTTTATCTGGCTGGGTAAAACGGGTGGCCAGCTGATGGCCTGGTGTAATGAAAGGTCTTGACGTCAGACTCCAAAAATGCTGACAGACTTGTGCTTGAACCCTCTTTCATTTTGTACGACCAACATGGAATACCTCGCTAATTCTCATGCATTCAATTAGTCCTCAATTATATTTCTCTGTCTGATCAAAAGTCTCATTATCCTCCACTCGTACATTTCGCTCGACAGAAAATCCAAACACTGAAATACAGCCTCGAGACTTTCCAGTCACACAAACCAGCTGATCATAGATCGCAAGCCAAAGATAAAAAAAAAAAGATTAGAAGATAGAAGTGAGGGCAAATGAAAAAGAATTAGAGAGCAAGATGCCAAAAGTGAAAGATCCCAAGTGCTGTAGAGTCTCTAATAAACTATGTCTCTGCAAGTTCAGCTGATTCCTCTGGCCTTTTATACAGGCTTGTTTGGCAGCAACAGGAATGCACTTCGGTCTGACCCCAGGGCACTCATCCAATCAGTTCACTATCTGCTGAAAGGCCCTCCATAATAGTGACATTTTTCCACCTCGTCAATAAGTGCTGAAAGACACCCTCCACCTGCTACTTGACCATTTAACTTCTTCCTGAAAAGGCTCTTTCTTTCATTCTTTTTTCTTTCATTCTTCTTCCATCTACTTCTCAACTGAAATCGATAAAAGTGGAGAGAGGAATAAGGCCGGAGCAGGAGCTGTATTAACCAGAGAACCTGGCACAGACTCGGCATGGATAAGAGTGGTTCAGGATCCTCGGCATCTCTGGGATAAATGTGTAGGAGCCGTGCGCTTGTGTCTTAAATCTTGTACATCACCGACGTAGGTTATGGTCTGAAAAACGTATGTGAGGAATATAGTAACCAGCATGGATTGAACAAAGGGTGAGTAGGTGTGTGTTGTTGTTGTTGACGTTTGCCTGCAGTTTTATAATAAATCATAAAATTCAGTTTTTTGATCGATACTTAGGTGCAATACTTCCTCGTCTAGCCATTCAGTGACTATATCTTGTGTTACAAAATGCTGTGTAATGTGCAGATCAATCCTACATAATGTGCAGAACTATATTAATGCAGTATAATGAACAGTTATTCCACGAAATCAAGTCGTACATGAGATGACAGCCGACGAGGCGCGTAGCACTGAGATTGAGTGGAATAACTGTTTTATTCTATCCACATTCACTGGATTTTGAGAAACAGAGCATTTTATATTTATTTCTTGCAAATTCTATAAATAAAAAATGTATACAAAATGTCTCACAAAATCATTTCCGCTTAGCGTACACGTCACAAATTGCATACATGCGTCGTAAAATATTCAAATTTGACAAGATTCACGTCAACAGTCGATCAATGAAAACACATTTTATTTTAAAAAAAAGCTTCAAACTTTCTCAAAGAACTGAAAGTGTTCAAAGTTCAACTAGTCTAAAAAAATTAAATTTTAATGCTTAAAGATGAAGAATGTAAACAAACCGGCGAAATGACAGGAGCAATTTGTAAAAAATGCAATAATAATAATAATAATAATAATAATAATAATAATAATAATAATTCTTGAAAATAAAAAGATACGTTCTTACCATCAAATACTTTCATTCCATATTTTGTTGCTTTTTTTTATATTTTTTGGGATTTTGTTTTCGAGTCAAGTTTTTATTTTGTCCTCGTCCTTTGTTTTATTCTATCCACATTCACTGGATTTTGTGACACAGAGCATTTTTATTGTTTTTTTTTTGCAAATTCGATAAATAAAAGCTTTCTACAAAACCTCCGACAAAATCATTTCTGCTTAGGCGGACTTCTTAAAAACCTATCGATGGCGGCATGAATTGACTTTAGTGTTGCTGTTGTTTTTTTTTGTAGAAAGTGCCGTCTCGCTGTCGTGCCGAGGTATAGAATAGATTTAGACATTTATTTAATTCTTCCTTGGACATTTCAGTGACATAATTTTCAAACTTCTTTGAGCTTTTGAGCCAGTCTAAAAAAATTCAACAAATTTTAAGACTTAAAGATGAAGAATGCAAACAAACCGGCGAAATGTCAGGAGCAATTTGTGAAAAATGCGATAATAATAATTCTTGAAAAAAAAGATACGTTCTTACCATCAAATACTTTCATTCCATATTTTGTTGCTTTTTTATTTTTTGGAGTTTTGTTTTCGATTAGAGTTTTTCTTTCATCCTTGGTTGGTTCAGCAACACGCGCCGCCATTTTTGTTTTTCTCTACTCACGGTATATTATTTTATTATTATTTTTCCTAGTAGTAGAGTAGCCAATCAGAGCATATGATTGCTCATATCCAGTGAATGTGGATAGAATAATACAGTATATATAAATACACAACATTTCAGATAAATTTTAATTGTATTTGTATAAATTGTGAATCTATACAGAAAAAGCTTGTCATGCTGCAACTTCTGTCTGGAATAAAATGAATCAATGAGTAAAACACTCGGTGTCATGCTGTTATAGGAAAATAATCAACAGCAACAACAACAACATGGTGGGATGAAGCAGAATGATTTTTTTTTTAAAGTTGATTATTTCCCTATAACAGGATGCTAGTAATAAAATATATATATATATATATATATATATATATATATATATATATATTAGCAGCAGCTGACACATCATACTTTTTATCCAGTTATAGTTATATTCACTGTTGTGGAACTTGTGTTACTGTGAAACCTTAAAACTATTCTTGAAGTTATGGTGCGATGAAACTGGAGACTCCGTCCAAAATTGTTAAAGAAAACATAACCATATCAATGACTCCACATGTTAATTTAACGTGTTTGTGTTCTGTCTGCCTCATTCAAGTCCTGACCATAGAAATGATAATGTTTTAGAACAAGTCCATTCATATAAAGCCACAAATTGGGCTATAAAACAGTGTGTGTATATTATTGGTGCATCTTTGTGTCAGGGACATGCATGTGCGAACACTGTATACATCCACTTCTCTGACATGCTGCTAAATAACCATATAGAACATATATGACACACGTGCACCAACACGGTGTCACCATTTTGTTTTTCAGAAATAAGCACATTTTGCTGCCATCATGCATTTGCCAGAAGTGGGGCAAATCCATCACACCTGACCATCGCTTGTGCTCGGTGACTGGCAACAATGGCAGGAGGCTGAGAACAAAATGTCTTCTGAGGAATGAGGAGGGGGAGAAGAGCACGGCACAACGAGCAAGTTAGGTTGCGGTGGGTGCTGACATGCGCGCTATGCCTTTTCGTTTAGGTCCACCGGCTGAGTCGAAATTGATTTCTTGTGTGAGCCGAGTCTGTCGAGCACTCTGACGGAATAAATAAAATGGCCTCTTATGCAAGCTCTGTTCTAGGAGGAGGGAGGAGGGAATAAAGCAGAATGGGCAGATAGGAGGAAGAGGAATAAATGAAATTACAGGGTAGAGAGAGAGAATCATTCATACCAAGAACAGATGAGCTGATTCATGGATCATGGCAAGCAGAAGATCAGCTTCAGCGAGTTGAATTGATTTCTTTGGTCTTTTATACGAGGTTAAAGAATCTCACCAAGCAGCCCTTTGATCGCACCATTTTGCACCGTACCTTTCCTGGTATATTGTAAATATGTTGTCAAGATACTGACTTCAGTAGAACTATATCTCTAGATGCTCTCAGGTTTGACTAATTTGTGAGACCTGGATAGGGCAGAGCCAGCAGATTCTAGGCTCTAGGCTACTGATCGGAAGGTTGACCGTCCTTGAAAATGACCTTATTCCCTTTGAGTTGCTTTGGATTTAAAAGCATCTACCAAATGAGTAAATGTAAATGAGATAGTTTGCTTAGTTACAATGAAACTGGAAATGAAACAGACTGAACTTATGAACTCATGATTTTGGAGAAAAGAGGTCCAGCATTTTCTGAGCTGGTCATGCTGGTAGTTCTGGTATCATTTTTGCCAGATGATGAGTGCTGGAAGAAAGGAAATGGTTTGGAAATTTCATGACTCATACTATAAAGTTGTTTTAATGAAAATAAGATGACACTAGACTTTCAAAATCTCACACATTTCTTGAATCATTGAACTCACCAGTTGGTGAAGATAGTCCACCAGCATGACCAGTTTGTCCTCTGTTTTGGCAGGTGGAAAGTAGTCAGAACAAGCTGGATATGTACATATATATTTTTTGCAAGGACATCCTATGGGGAGGCGGCACGGTAGTGTAGTGGTTAGCACTGTTGCCTCACAGCAAGAAGGTTCTGGGTTCAAGCCCAGTGGTTGACGGGGGGCCTTTTCGTATGAAGTTTGCATGTTCTCCCCGTATCTGCGTGGGTTTCCTCTGGGTGCTCCGGTTTCCTTCACAGTCCAAAGACATGCAGGTTACGTCAATTGGTGGCTCTAAATTGACCATGAGTGTGAATGGTTATGTGTCTCTATGTGTCAGCCCTGTGATGATCTGATAATTTGTCCAGAGTGTACCCTGCCTCTCACCCATAGTCAGCAGGGATAGGCTCCAGCTTGCCTGCAACCCTGAACAGGATAAGCGGTTACGGATAATGGATGGATGGATGGATCCTATGGGGGTTACGGTCATACTTTTGGTTTCCAACTGCTGACAACTGTGGTAGAACCCAGACTACTTCATCTTCACTACATGCTGATTAGGACTGAATCAGAGACCAGATGTTGACTTCCAAGAATGCCAAGAATAGGTGATCTGATCTCTCTGTGGCTCCCAGTTAAATATGCTAGACATAAAAGAGGACTTATGGTAGAACCATGGTAGGTCCATCAAGTTGCAGATTTGAGCGGACTTGATCATCTCCTGGATTTGATGCATGATGCGTCATGATACATGATGTGTGTCTTTGGGCTGAGGATTAAATACAGCACCTGATTGGTTGGCATGTGTTGGGTCATTCTTTGTGATCTGAGCCACTTGCTGTGCACTTTATGGAACTACATTCCATAGGTAGTGGGCCTGATGTGAGACATGACCTTGTGATTGGCTAGGTCAAGGTGAATTTTTCCTGGCAATAACATTTGGCACTATGCCAACCTTTCTACTTGTTTGTATTTCACAAATGTTCTCATTTTACAGATTATTAAAACCACTTAGAACTGATCTGCCTAGGCTAGTTTTATTCAGAGCAAATTTAGGAAACACTGCTGGTGGTGGCATGTGAAGGCCTGGAGATCACTCCACAAGGTTCAAATGTGTAAGAGAGTTGTGGTAGTAGTGTAAAAAAATCTCCAGTCACACATATAGAAATCTCTCTATTCTCTATAGTGAAGTATCACTGACTAATAAGGAAGTAAGCGCAGGCTCCCAGGGACCGGATGGAGAGCCAGGCAAAATGGAAACAGGTCTGTTGGGTATTGTAGTTCAGAGCTCCAGAGTGCCACAGAGGGCAGCGGTGATGCCATGTAACAGCAGTGTGTTGCATTGTGTGCAGCAAGCGAGAGCAGGCAGGAGGAAGCGACATGACAGCGGCTCGTTAAGAACCTGGCACTGCCTGCCGCTTGCTAATTTATGCAAATGAGGATCGTATGCTTGTGGGAAGATGGGTGGATGAGGAGGAGGGTGCATGTTGTCACAGTTTGGCTGGCAGCCAAAAAGCGAATGACGAAAAGGTTAAAGCGCTGCTGTCGCGACGCACCGACATCGCTTTGCCAGGCAGGGAAGTTTGTCAGAGTGACTCGGGAGCTGGAAGCCATGCCTGGCAAGGCGGGCACATGGGAAGCCAATCAGGGACGCGATGCCTCCTCAACCCCGTCTGAATGGCATGGGCCCTCCCCTCGCTCTGCTTGCGCTCCCCTTTTCCCCCACCGCCACCGCTCCGCAGCTGCCCGGGATGATTTTATAAACATTTTGCCAGCAGATCAATAGCCGTATTGATCAACCATTGTGAGAGTGATCTGTCTAAAACCCCCAGCAGCTTGCAGCTCCAAGAGAGGGAGGAGCGAAAGAAAGAGAGAGAGACAGAGAGAGAGAGGCTGCAGAGAGGATGAAGAAAGGGAAAGAGTCAGAGAGAGAGAGAGAAAAAGAGAGAGAGAGGCTGTAGCCACAGATAGAGAAAGAGGTAGTGGGGAGAGAAGGGGAGAGCCAGATGGAAAGAGAGAGCTGAAGGTGAGCAAGTGGACGCGAGGAACGGGAGCGGCGGCAGAAACCGCATTCGCGCCGAAACACATTCTAATCGCTTTCTCGTTAAGCGAGCAGAGGGAGGGGCGGCTAATGAGTTTCGCTGTAAGTATGGAAGGTAATTGATGGAAAGAGAGAGAGAGAGAGAGAGAGAGAGAGAGAATATGGATGAGGGAGCTAATGTTTGAACTAATGGAGATGAACACAGGTCTGGCCTGGTAAGTTAATGTGCATATGTGTGTGTGTATATATGTGTCCATAATGTGTGTTTGCGAATGTATGTGCATGGGGGAGGTGCAGGTGACTAGCATGCACCACTGAGAAGAGATGGCGCGACGCGATTAATTCTGATTGCTTTGTAATTATAATTATAATCTATTCTCTCCAGGAAAATGCCTACGGTTGGTCGAGATACAGCATCGTTTCGGAAAAAATGTCAGACAACAACGGCTCGCGGATGAGAAGGCCCTGAAAGGGACTTAATTCGTAACGGAATTTCTAACGGCCATGTTAGCAAATTAGGACCATTGTGTTGAGGATACACCGCCGTGGGATTTTTTATAACTTGGATCAAAAAATGTGGATATTGATATGAAACCAATGGACACAACAAAACCTGTGGAGGATTTTATTCTGATGGAGCCCTCTAGCTGCATTTGGATATTAGGGACAAATTCCCAAGGAAGGAAACATTTTTATATGATGGTTACGTAAAGCAGGAGTTGCTGAGCACAACGGTGGTAAACAATAGATTTGTTGATCTGGGAGATCAGGCCAGGCCTGCTACGCTTGCCATCACATGGCTGAGATGAGTGTGTGTGTGTGTGTGTGGGGAGTCACGCCAGAGAGCCCATGGGAGGCCTGTATCGATTCGATCCAGCTCTCGGAGTAGTCCTGCTTTATCGCATGCTTTGCAAAGACTTCACGTCTGGACACAACACAGAGAATTGATACAAGACTTGGACGTAACCTCTGATTGGCTAATGAATGAATTCTGAAGACTGAAGCAGAGCAGTACGGCCTATGAGACGACACACACACACACACACACACACACACACACACACACACACACACACACTAAACTGTGCATTATTATATACAAGTATACAGAATGATATACAGAAAATACTTCAGGCTGAGATATATTTGAGAAGCTTTGTATGAGCTAAAGTTAGCACAATAATAACCAGTGCTATATTACTGACCATAAGCTAGCCTATTATTTAAAAAATATTGGCTGGCATTGAGTGGTCTATCAGATATATTCCATTCAGCTAGCTTGATATCGAACGAGTCGAAGACGAGTAGCTGAATGGAATATATCTGATATACCATGGAAAAAAGCCAGCCAATATTATTATTATTATTATACATACATACACGATCTCTTCATATCAGCATTCTCGAAGGCCAACGCTAGCTTACCCGCGACTCAGTGCTGTTAGCGTGGCAGTGCAATTACCTTCCAGCCGGCATAGCAGTAGCATTAGTGAAGGGTGATGCTAGCTTACCCACGACTCGGTGCTCTTAGTGCAGCAGTCCAGTTACCTTCCAGCTGGCATACGGTAGCAGTAGCATTAGTGAAGGGTGATGCTAGCTTACCCGCGACTCGGTGCTGTTGGCACAGCAGTCCAGTTACCTTCCAGCCATTGTAGTGTTAGCACAGGCCAATGCTAGCACAGTCAAGCTGATTATTATTATTATTATTATTATTATTATTATCTCATCTCATCTCATTATCTCTAGCCACTTTATCCTGTTCTACAGGGTCGCAGGCAAGCTGGAGCCTATCCCAGCTGACTACGGACGAAAGGCGGGGTACACCCTGGACAAGTCGCCAGGTCATCACAGGGCTGACACATAGACACAGACAACCATTCACACTCACATTCGCACCTACGGTCAATTTAGAGTCACCAGTTAACCTAACCTGCATGTCTTTGGACTGTGGGGGAAACCGGAGCACCCGGAGGAAACCCACGCAGACACGGGGAGAACATGCAAACTCCGCACAGAAAGGCCCTCGCCGGCCACGGGGCTCGAACCCGGACCTTCTTGCTGTGAGGCGACAGTGCTAACCACTACACCACCGTGCCGCCCATTATTATTATTATTATTATTATTATTATTATTATTATTATCCCTGTGTAATTTACTTAGTTGCTTTTAAAATCAACATTGACGGCTACACATAACGGAGCAATCTGGCAGCCAAAATTCTTTCAAAATCTTCCATATATAATGAAGCAAACCTGGCGGTCATGTTTGTTTACAAACTGTCAAAGTTACTCACTAGCACAGACGTTTTACATCCCCGACATGTCTCTTTTCAGTTTTTTTTGTCCATTGGTATGTTTTTCTCTTGTAAATATGCGTGAAGAATATCTAATGAAGTTTTGGTAGCCTTTCAGGTGTTCCGCACATCTTCGGTTACAGTTTTCAGTTTATTTATTTAGTGCTTAATTACAGCATGGCTAATCCTAGCAGTAGCACTGGATTAGCCTTGTCTTCTCTCTTTCCCGGCGGACAAAGAAATCATTATGCGCATGTGCAGCAGAAACGTTTTGTCATTGGATATTCGCATGAGCTCCGACGTGTGACGTCATGTTGTCGTGACAACCATGCAATATCATAAACCATATTCAACGCTCATTCTCCATTGGGGAGAGCGACGTAATACATGTAGGATAAGCGATATGCTAACAATATTGCATGCTATCAATAAACCCACTACAAGGGAATAAAATACATGTTTTTATTCCATGGAAAAAGTGTCCTGTATGTATAATAATAATGAATATTTATAACCACGAGTAAAAAAAAAAAATTATACATAAAAATGAGTTTATCAGTGATTTGCGTTTCACACAGTTCACTTGACACATAACTAATGTTGCTGTTAAAAAGATCCACGGCAGATTTAGCGTCTAAGGGTTGAATAATGAGTATGGGGAAATCAATTAATTATTTCATAAACCTTAGTCAATAAATTAAGGCAATTAGTGCAAACAAAAAGGAGAAAGCAACACGAGGATCCCTCGAGACACGAGCGCATGCATGCATGTAAAGGCAGTGGATGTTCACAGGTTGCGATTGTGCCCCGAATATGTAGGAGAGAAACGATGAAGAGAGATAGAGAGAGGAAAAGAAAGATATACAGTCCAGTGCAAAAGTCTTAGACACATGTCAAGAAATGCTGTAGAGCAAAAATGGCTTAAAAATAACGAAATGAAAAATGTTTCAACGTTAAAAAAATACTATAAACAGTAATCAGTAAGCCATAATAAATCAATATACAGTAACAAAGTCAATATTTGGTGTGAGACGACCCTTTGCTTTAAAAAAAAAAAAATAGTAGTCTGAGGTCCAGCGAGTGCAGTTTTATGCGGAAATGAGCTGTAGGTTTTACTGAGCATCTTACAGAACCAGCCCCAGTTCTTCTGGACACTTTGACTTTCACACTCACGTCTTCATTTTGCCCCAAAACCCAGCAGCCTTCATTATGTTTTCTTTTTTAATCTGAAAAGTGCTCTCTTAATGTGTGTAATATGCTGCTCAGATGCAACCTTTTTTTCTGTAATATTTAATTTTGTGCTAAGAAAATGAATGTTTGGAATGCTAAAATGTTTTTGCAAAGTTGTGACTGGATAATGTAGAAGTCATAAAATAGAAATCTATCACAAAGTTTGTATGGGGAGAAAAAAAGGGCACCAAGCCTTTTGCACAGTACTGTGTATATATATTCAAAAATATACAGGAAGTGAAGAGAAAGGAAGGTGTGTGTATGATTATGTAAATCAAACCCTGAAATCATGACACAGACTGGATACGAAACCTGAAACCTGAAAGTGTACTGAAAGAAATCGTTCACCCGTAGTATTTGATCTTGGCGGAGGGATATAACAAAATCTTCTGAAAACTGGACATTTTTCATGGAACTACTTTTTTAGTCTATTGCTCCAATAGTAGAAAGTTGGATAAAAGTCCATGAGAAGAGATTTGGGATCATTTCTCTCATATACGTCTCATTTAAACACTTTTATTCTTCACGCGGAAGAGCAGGAGATTTGAACTTGTGTTATTTTAAACATTTAAACACACAGAGTGAGGTCAGCAGAGTTTGGGTCGATTTTCTTTTTGTTAACTTTCATATCTCATTGCAGTGTTTGTAAAACAGCAACTTGGACAATACTGCAGCTGCAAATCACTCTAATATCTAACGATCATGGCAGCACGGTGGTGTAGTGGTTAGCGCTGTCGCCTCACAGCAAGAAGATCCTGGGTTCGAGCCCAGCGGCCAACGAGGGCCTTTCTGTGCGGAGTTTGCATGTTCTCCGTGTCTGTGTGGGTTTCCCCCACAGTCCAAAGACATGCAGGTTAGGCTAATTGGTGGTTCTAAATTGACTGTAGGTGTGAATGTGAGTGTGAATGGTTATTTGTCTCTATGTGTCAGCCCTGTGATGACCTGGCGACTTGTCCAGGGTGTACCCCGCCTCTCACCCATAGTCAGCTGGGATAGGATCCAGCTTGTCTGCGACCCTGTAGAACAGGATAAGCAATGACAGGTAATGGATGGATGGATGGATCGAATGATCACCGTTATTGAACAAAGAAAAACGCTGACTTTTGGGGAATGTCAAGTTTTCTGTAAGGAGATGTTTAAACTTTCAGTTTTCCCACATCGTCAAGACAAATGAAAGAGTTGACAGTTTTTAGTTTGTGGATTTTTGGTTACATGACAATCCGTAGGTGTTTTTTTTTTTGATCAAATTTACTTCCAGAGAGAGAAAAATTAAATGCTGGTGAGGGAAGAACCCAGTGTTTATACCTGCTAGAACATGAGTGAGATCAGGAACTGACTTCTTTCCTGGATGTTTTATAACGTTAAATGTAGCTATAAATGGATAAAAAATGTATAATGCGTCATTCTTTAAAAATTAAAAATATAAAAATAATATAAACAAGCTCAACTGTGAGATACTGTATCCCCCACTCTCGCTTATATCAGAATGCAAGCAATCGAAGGAACAGGACACTTATTATGAATGCTGACTTCAACAAATAATGAACCCTGAAATAAGTAAAGAGCCGTGTCTCTCCCCAGGGATTTCAAACAGCATCCTGGTAAACTGGCATTTTGAGGGCCCGTTTACACGAGGACGCTGTCGAGTAAAAACGACTAAATATTTTATCGGAAGTGCCTTTCGTCTACACGGGGACGGCGTTTCCGAAGCTGAAAAACGGAAAAAATTGAAAACGCCTTCCAGAGTGGATAAGTTAAAAACAGCCCCCATTGCATATCCATCTAAACTACCCAATACGCGAAACTCTGCTCGGATCTGCTCACATCGGGTACGCGTTTACATCATACATATGTCATATACTGTACATGCCAGCCCGGGAAGTAAGAAAGTAAGTAAAAAAGTAAGAGCATGTCTGATTACATCGATCCAACGGACCTTCAAGCTGCTCTGGCAGCTTTAATAACGTCCAGGAGTCCTTCGAACATCTATACCGAATCTGCACATATACCATTAATGAACAGATGCGGGTATAGTATGCTCTTACTTTTTTACTTACTTTCTTACTTACCATAGCCAGAGTAGTCAAATTTTTCGCGGCGCAGATGTGCAGATCAGACAAGACGGAAGACGTTGTGCATGCGTGCAGACATAGCAGAGGTCTTTCACAGCACCACCTAGCCGCCTGGCATGCACATCCAATTGAATTCCACACATTTATGCGTCACCGTATAGACGCAGATTTCCTCCTTGAAAACGGTCGTGTAGACGCGGAAAAAAGTGAGAACAAAAACGGACTTTTGCGTTTTTGTTTCAGACCGTCCCTGTGTAAAGTGGGCCTGAAGTAGCATTTTGCTTCTTGAAATAGCGTCAAAATCCACCCTATGTGTTTTGTAAATACATTCAGTTGGTAAACAGGAAGTCGATGTGCAACAGACCTGAAAACGGTAAACACGGTATAGAACCCCAAGCTGAAGCTCGGTACCAAATATCAAGGAGTTGTGATTTGTAGTTGCTGAGAAAAGTGTTACGAAAATTTTGTAAATCCACCCTATATGTTTCGTAAATACATTCAATTGGTAAACAGGAAGTCGATATGCGACAGACCTGAAAATGATATACGCGGTATAGAACCCCAAGCTGAAGCTCAGTACCAAATATCAAGTGGCTATGATTTGTGGTTGCTGAGAAAAAGGGTGTTTCAGACAGATGGAAATACAGAGATACGGATGGACAGACGGACAGAGGTAAAAAAAAACAGTATAATTAAATATAAATATCCAAAAACAAAAACTAAAATATAAATATAAGATATGAGATATAATTAAAAAAAAAATTATATAGTTTTGTTTAAATCTTGAATTTAGAATTCTTTTATTTTGTATAGTTTTTTTAAAATGGAGTTTTCAAATAAAGGTTTTAATTCAAATATAAATATATAAATATAAATATAAAATATATAAAAATTAATAATGTGTCACTCTTTAAAAATTAAAATATATAGATATATTTTTGGCAAATTGCTGTGGACGTGTTATAACACTGTCACATCAGATTCATGTACATTTTCTCAGGCCTTTATTCATAATTAGTACAAATACGTAGGTGATTATACGGAATCACGTGCATGCTGATTGGTCGAGAAATTCGGACTATTTCTCGACAATCACCTCAAGCGACTCGACAAAATGGCGTCCAATCACTTCGTCACCATAAGCAATTTGCCAAATTAAATCACAAGATGAATAAAACAACACATTCTGGGATGTATCTCCGTCTGACATCTCACTGTCCCGTCATTGATTATTTTCCTGTTACAGCATCAGCGCTTGATATTAACGGTAGCCCGACTGTCCGCGACAACCAAATGTTTGGTCTGGACAAGTCAAATCTGCATCTGCTTTTCTGACGGGATGAGTTTAATATTTGTTGAAAATAACCATTTTTTTTATCATAATTCTTCAAGAGTTACATCAATAAAGTTCCAACAAAATGAATTCATTCCCCTCAGAGGTCCAGCTGTGTTACTGTTTACGCAATTCAGGGTAAGCCGAGTACAGCAGGTGTGTGTGTGGATGTAAAAATAACCACGTCATCATATCTAATTATAGATTATTAGACTCTATCGAAATCAGAGAAATGGCGATCAAACACCTCAATAAAATAAATATCTGTGGTGAATCTTCATGTCATTTCATTTCATTCGGACATTCATTGTATTTTTCTTTTGTATGATTCACATTAACCATCACAAATGTTATAAAATATTTCATAGGAATTTTACGACAGTGCCAAACTCACTTACGGTTTGTTTTCATTCGCAATGTGATTCTATCCCCGGATCATGTCCAACTCGTTTTCTTTAAGTTAATTTATCCTCCAAGTTTTACTGGATTAATCAAGATTTAACTTTACTTCCTCCAGAAGCTTTGAATTTGGCTGAGTCGAACTCTTAAAACTGCAGATCAGGTAATGGGTTAGAACGACACACGCACCGTAATGGGGCTTTGGATAGTTTTTGCTTATTGTTAGAGTTAAAGTTTGAGTTTTATTGAAAAATTATAAATCATTAAAGCAGAATGATTATCATAACTACACCTACTTTTTGATAAACTTTGTTAATCACTTTCCTTTCAGTGAACTAATAAATATACAGGAATAAAAAGGTGATGGTCAGGACGAGTAAAAAATCTTACCGCTTGTCTGAGTGGATTAAAAAGTTAATGTTGAGCCCTGAGCATGTCCTGAAGTGTTTTTATCAGGACTGTGATTTCAGAATTTTATCAAATATTGTTCTGAAACAGTGAGATCGGTGCCTCGGTGGTGAGCACGCAAACAGGAAGTGTGTCTGTGTGTCAGTCCACATACCGGCAGGCCACAAGAGAGCTGAAAGAAAGTCCACGCTGCTGAAGTGTCTCCTCTCTCAGATCCAGTCCTGAGAGAGAGAGAGAGAGAGAGAGAGAGAGAGAGAGAGAGTGAAAAAGAGAGTGAGTGAGTGAGTGAGTGAGTGAGTGAGTGAGTGAGTGAGTGAGTGAGTGAGGAAAAGAGAGCATGAGTGAGAGTGAAAAAGTGAGAGAGTGAGAGAAAGAGAGAGTGAAAAAGAGAGTGAGTGAGTGAGTGAGTGAGTGAGTGAGTGAGTGAGTGAGTGAGTGAGAAAGAAAGGGAGTCAGAGAGTGAGATAGATAGATAGATAGATAGATAGATAGATAGATAGATAGATAGATAGATAGATAGAGAAAGTGAGTGAGAGAGATAGTGAGAGAGACAGAAAGAGTGAGAGAGACAGATAGAGAAAGTGAGTGAGACAGAGAAAGAGCGAGAAAGTGAGAGAGACAGATAGAGATAGAAAGAGTGTGAGAGAGAGAGCAAGAGTGGGAGAGACAGAGATAGATAGAGAGTGAGAGAAAGAGCGAGAGTGGGAGAGACAGAGATAGATAGAGAGTGAGAGAGCAAGAGAGAGATAGAGAGAGTGTGAGAGAGAGAGCGAGAGTGGGAGAGACAGAGATAGATAGAGAGCAAGAGAGCAAGAGAGAGATAGAGAAAGAGAGAGTGTGAGAGCGAGAGCGAGAGTGGGAGAGACAGAGATAGATAGAGAGCAAGAGAGCAAGAGAGAGATAGAGAAAGAGTGTGAGAGAGAGAGCGAGAGTGGGAGAGACAGAGATAGATAGAGAGCAAGAGAGAGATAGAGAAAGAGAGAGTGTGAGAGAGAGCGAGAGTGGGAGAGACAGAGATAGATAGAGAGTGAGAGAGCAAGAGAGATAGAGAAAGAGAGAGTGTGAGAGAGAGAGAGAGAGCGAGAGTGGAAGAGACAGAGATAGATAGAGAGCAAGAGAGCAAGAGAGAGAGAGAGTGAGAGATTATATGAATGACAGAGTCCTCTATGAAGCTCTGTAACCCTTCATACTGTATCATCTCTCCTGTTTGTGAAGATCAGATCCCATACAGACTTTAATGACGTGTTAACATGTTAAAGACTTTTGTTTGAACATTACCACTTGTGTTATCACACCTTCTGTGATGTCGTGTCATGATAATCCCATAATAATGATAAAGTGTGACATAGTTTATCTCAGCAAGATTATTTGAATCCTTGTGACATGTTATAACACTGTCACCTCAGAGTCGTGTACATTTCCTCAGACCTTTATTCATAATTAGTATAAACATGCAGGTGATTAGAGGAAATCGTGCGTGCTGATCGGTTGAGAGATTCGGACTATTTCTCGATCATCACCTCGAGCGACTCGGCAAAATGGCGTCCAATCGCTTCGTCACCGTAAGTGAGGAAGAATTACAAATGATGAAAGAAAACACTGTTTCTAAAAGCACTAAAGATGCTCCGAAGTTTGTTCTAAAACTATTCAAAGGGAAGGTGGAGTGGTGATTTATTTTATCGATTTCAAAACAATGTATTTTGTGACTCGGCGTAGATCAGTGACAAGTCTGTGTTATTTGCACGTAAACGCAGCATGTAAAGTTATTACCGTACATTTACATGCTGCTTTTGAAGATTGAAACAATTGATTTAAAAAAAAATTAAATAATCACCTGTGTATTTATACTAAAACAATTATCCATCTCACGCTCAGTGAATATCGGTGAATAATAACTTTGAATTTGTCTCAGATATTATTCACCAATATTCACTGATCCTGAGGCGAATACTTATTAAATAAAGTGTGTTATTAATTGAGTTATGAAGATTATGATGTACTTATTGACTGAGTGGGCGGGCCGGATGGGAAAATATTTAGCTTGAGGTCATGCCGTACGGACCGAACGCAGTGAAAACCGTACAAATGACCAAAAGCCAAATATTTTCCACTCAGTCAATAAGCATTTGATCATATGACCTTTTTTAACGAACATACACAGTGGAAAACAAAACAATGAACAAGGGTGTGTGAAAATCTTACTGTCGTTGTTGTCAAGGTAGCATTTAATACTTTGTGAAAAGGACGACAAAGTGTCAGGTTTGTCGTCTAAATTTCCTTTTTTCTTCTCTTGTATATAGAAACTACATAGCAAGCTGTTTAGCTCCTTCGAAGGGACGACTGTTACGTCTCTTTCCTCCTTAACTTCAGCAAGAAAGCTGTTGAAAATGTTCATGTCGTACTTGGATTTTTTTTACAGTGTTTTCTTGTTGTTGTTTCTCCTTGTATAAACAAGTGAATTTCTTTGCTTGAAAGTATCTTTTTTATTTTCCTTCAACAATTTCAGCTTGTTCAATGAGGTCTGTGTCTGATAAATCATCTGGATAATAAAATTCACTTTCACTGTGCTCAGTTGTGTCGCTCATTTTTCAAATTAACAATTCAGAGCGGAAGCGAGGGAAACGGTCCGGGGCTGCATACGGCTTTTTCCGAACCGGATTCAAAAACCTGTATCTTCCCAGTCAAGTGACTTTTCCCAGTGGTTTTATTAAGAGTGTGCACGGGGGTCCATATGATAATATAGATTATTAGCTCAGATAGTGTCTTAACTGCTTTTTACAGGACTTACAGTATACCAGGCATCAGGCTTGGAGTACTCGAGTCCGACTCGTGCCCTAATTTTAAGGACTCATGACTTGACTTGGGTGGCACGGTGGTGTAGTGGTTAGCGCTGTCGCCTCACAGCAAGAAGGTCCGGGTTCGAGCCCCGTGGCCGGCGAGGGCCTTTCTGTGTGGAGTTTGCATGTTCTCCCCGTGTCCGCGTGGGTTTCCTCCGGGTGCTCCGGTTTCCCCCACAGTCCAAAGACATGCAGGTTAGGTTAACTGGTGACTCTAAATTGAGCGTAGGTGTGAATGTGAGTGTGAATGGTTGTCTGTGTCTATGTGTCAGCCCTGTGATGACCTGGCGACTTGTCCAGGGTGTACCCCGCCTTTCGCCCGTAGTCAGCTGGGATAGGCTCCAGCTCGCCTGCGACTCTGTAGAACAGGATAAAGCGGCTACAGATAATGAGATGAGACTAATTATGCAAATTTGCATTTAATTTGTATTAATTATTCTAATTGGGTAAAAATGTTAAATCGGTACACTCTCTTCTTCAAAGTTTCACCAAATGGCTTTATTTGTGCAATATAAAACTGATCTTAACTCTCATTTATACATCACAAAGAAGGAGAAATCAATGTTAATTATAAAATCTGCATAAATAAGCACTGAATGTCTCACATCTACCGTTCTCTGTCAAAATAAAAAAGGAATAAAAGATTATTCCTAATCCCCTCTTTGTGCTCTGTAGGCCTTTGTTTTTCTCAGTAAGGCCTACTAGTGTTTATATGAAAGAATATAAATGATTATTTCGATTAATATTCACAGCTTTCAAGCTGAACCTCGAAAAAACTGTCTGATCCACATCCAATAAACAATTCACATTAACTGAACTGAAATTGACCTTCGTGTTTCTGACTTCTGTTTTATTTAAATCTCATTCTGACCACTAAGATCTCAATATCTTTCATCAAAACAACTCCAGTAATATTCTAAAATAGTTATTTATTTACATGAATCAGTTTGATTTGAAGAAATAAGTAGGTAAAGCTACGCAAACTCACTTCAAAGTCTCCCGTGAATCAGAACATCAAAACTAGCAGATGGAAAATTTTGCTGAATCCTTCATCAGAAGCAGTCAGAGCGAGAGAACATCCCTATAAAAGTGATGTGATTGATATTCATGAGTAATCCAGTCGGAAACCAATCAGGAGAGAGAGAGAGAGAGAGAGAGAGAGAGAGAGAGAGCCTGACCGCTTTCCCGTGACTCAAAAAGAAAAGCACCGGCAGTTTCCCGACGTCGCATGAGCAGAGGTTTTACTCTGTTGTACCGACTTCAACCTGCCGTTACTCCCAAAGTACTGAACAGATCTTAACCAGATACATTTTTTTGAAAGCAGAGATTATAAGCTTTTTAATGACAGTATTCATGACAGAAAATATTCAAGAGTTAAGCAATTACAGGTTTGGAAACTTAGATGAGCGTCTGCATGGACAATTTTCACAGCACGGCCAGCGAGCGTGGTATCTGATACGGCTAGTTAAATCAATGTTATGTCACTGTTGTAAATGATTTATGTAGATATTCTGTCTTTTTTAAATTGTTATTCTGTTTTTATTAGCTCTTAAACACTTATGTCACTGCGATGACATGCCATAACAGATTTATGAATATTGTTCTGACCTTTAAATAGATCATGCTTCGTTTTACTGTTTGTTAATTAGATGATTCTTGCCGGTATATTTTTCGGCCCTTTATTAAAGTTCATTTCATTTCACTACGTATAAAAGTTTTCTGAAAACATATGACAAATTAAAATCCAGGTAATAACAGTGTTATGTATAGTTTATGACCCTATAACGCACATGTAATACCATGGCCTTATGTCCATAAGTCTTTATGAATGTTTAGTAAAAGTATTTTTTATGATAGCTGTTGGAACAAGGCTTTATAAATGTTATAGATTGATGTCAGGCATCATGAAGGGCTTACGTCTGTGTTATGTAGCCTTATGAACATTGTCCTTCATGAAATTCTTCATTCATTTTCACGTTGCACGGAAAAGTCTAATTATTATATCGTCTATGACTAATTCACGTTCATTAACATAGGTGGACGGACGCTGTGTGTTGTTTTGCTTGTGTGTGTGTGTGTGTGTGTGTGAGGTTATGATGATGCAATGTTTGCATGATTGTCACCGTGCTTCCTTTTGGCTCCGTGCCAAGGCCCTGAGCCAGCCGGTCTCACCCTCCCACCCCCACCCCTCCTGATACCCCAGGCCATATGCTTGGAGTTATTGTTTTCACTGCCACACAATTAGCAGCACTACAGATTTATTTAGTCCTGCTCTAATGTGCCGTAATTACCTCCAGGCCTCAAACAAGCCCCGCCCCCACCCTCCATCCTCGGTACACATGTACACACGGTGCCGGTCGCAGGCTGGCGTGATTCAGCAGAAGCACAGCACCAGCAGCGAAGGAACGGATGGAGGGAACAGGGAGGGAGGAGAATGACTCGAGGTACTGGAGGCTTTTGCGGATCAGCACATTTTAAGAGATCTTCAGGGGCCTGTTGGCTGAGTGGCTCGTTCGTACGGGGAGGAAAAGGGCAAACGCAGGGCTGTTACACTTTTATAGAAATGCTTTGTGGGAAAAACACCCCTGACGCACACCTCAGTGCTGCAGCCTTGTTTGTCATCGGGCTCAGGGGGACGCGCCACGCCGGACCCTCGGCTGACGGTGAGCAATGACCTGAGAGGGTGGCTGTTAGAGACCACCATGGCTCTGGTTGCACTAATGCTGCAGTGCACGATGGGAAATGGAGTCTTGTTTGTCGCACGAGTTCCTGCTTGAACTAAATACTAAAACTAATTAATAATTTCACAGAAGCTGTTATCCAGAGCGACGTACAACACACCCAGAGCAGCCTGGGGAGCAGGTGCCCTTCTCAAGGGCACTTCAGCCATTCCTGCTGGTCCAGGGACTCAAACTGGTGACCTTTTGCTCCCAAAGCTGCTTCTCGAACCATTATGCCATGGCTTCCCACAATCTCTATAATATCTCTCAATCTACACCAAACATAATAATTTTGAAAATGCTGTGTTTTGTTTTTGGCCAGATTCATGCACAGCGTGACCTTAATCAAACCCTAACCTTATCTCATAGAAGAAGAATAAGCCTTTATTTGTCACATGCACACTCAAGCAAAGTGAAATTCATCCTCTGCATTTAACCCATTTGAAGCAGTTAACACACACACACACACACACACACACACACACACACACACACACACACACACACACACACACAGAACAGTGGGCAGTCATACTACAGCACTTGGGGAGCAGTTAGGAGTTAAGGCCAATTTATGCTGACAACGCAGTCCTCGCAGATGGCGTCGCAGATGGAGTCTGCGAAGCCCCCCCCCTTCGCAGACGCTCTGTGCACACCTCCCAAAAATTGTGACCACCGCAGACAGCCTCGCAGACAGCGTCGCAGACAAGAGGGCTCTGATTGGTCCACTCTACATCCGCTGTACACGCACTTCCGCTTCCCTACTTTCCCGGTTTGTTTTGTTTTCACGACCGCCATTTTTAAAAACACGAGCGAAGATGGAGCAGCACGAAGAGTGGTTGATCAAGGAAGTGAGGAAGTACGTACATCTATACTCCAGTTCTAGTCATTATAAGTAACCGGAGGATAAACACTCCACTAACCACACCCACCAACTACTCCTAGTGATTTTGCGACTCCGCGCCCCCTTGCGTTGTGGCGGTGAATAACATCGCGCATGCCTATTACTCCCCGCTCAACGATAAATTACAACTGTCTGCGAAAAGCTATCTGCGAAAGCCTTGTCGCAAGAGCATGCAGAGGCCTTTAGGTACCTTGCTCAAGGGCACTTCAGCCCAAGTCTGCCCCATGTTAACCTAACCACATGTCTTTGAACTGTGGGGGAAACTGGAGCACCCAGAGGAAACCCACACAGACACGGGGACAACATGCAAACTCCACACAGAAAGGGCCCCCGCCAGTCACTGGGCTGAAACCCAGAACCTTCTTGCTGTGAGGCGACAGTGCTAACCACTACACCACCGTGCTGCCCACATCCCTATCCCTAACCGTATCCTATCCCAACCCTTGAAGTTTGAACACAACTGTGGCTTGAAGTTGGCCTCTAGGGTTGTTTTCCACAGCACCATTGAGTTCTTGATGAAGGTTCTTAGAGTCCTGCTAAGAGATGTTGTATGCTGTGTCTGAAATCACTCACTTGTTCACTACTCCCTACTCACTATCTACAGAATGACTATATAATGAGGACTATATAGTGAGCTTATTAGTAAAATGAAACAAACAAACAAACAAACAAACAAACAAACAAACAAACAAACAAACACTTTCGGACGCTACTCCGCTGCGCCATTATTTACGTCATTATGGTCACACAATTACAACATGCCAGATCAGTCGGGTGGTGGGTTTTCAAAATAATAAATACATGCATGTATTTTTGTGATAAATCCATATTATACTGAGTGTATTTCCCACATCAATCGACACAAAGTACTTTGTGTCTGCTGCATCTTTCAGTTCTTTCAAATCAAGGCTGAATACTTTCTTTCTTTCTTCTTCACCGCTGCCTTTTCTCATCTCATCTCATTACCTCTAGCCGCTTTATCCTGTTCTACAGGGTCGCAGGCGAGCTGGAGCCTATCCCAACTGACTACGGGCGAAAGGCGGGGTACACCCTGGACAAGTCACCAGGTCATCACAGGGCTGACATATAGACACAGACAACCATTCACACTCACATTCACACCTACGGTCAATTTAGAGTCACCAGTTAACCTAACCTGCATGTCTTTGGACTGTGGGGGAAACCGGAGCACCCGGAGGAAACCCACACGGACACGGGGAGAACATGCAAACTCCACACAGAAAGGCCCTCGCCGGCCACGGGGCTTGAACCCGGACCTTCTTGCTGTGAGGTGACAGCGCTAACCACTACACCACCGTGCCGCCCCTGTCTTATTCTATTTTAGCTTATTTCTATTCTCTTCCTATTTTTAATTGGACTTGAAAGTCTGTTTATAATGCGTTCTTCACCCCAACACACTTTTTTTTTGAGCGTGACTGCAATGCGTGATGGTATATATTGCTTGGTTAGTGATCATCGGTTGTACACTACTTTTCATGGTGCATTGTGGGATACTATGAGTCCACTATAGGGTGTAATAATTCTCATTATACATTCAGACAGCACTACAAAATGGCGAACTCACTATACAGTCCACTAGTGAGTAGTGAGTGATTTTGGACACAGCGGTACAGGTTCAAGCATTCCAGGATCCATGTGTGGGGCATCGAGGCATTGGCTTTCTTGTAGTCAATCCAGGTGGTGCACAGATTGGTATGTCTGGTTCTGCAGGCTTGAGCTACTGCACCGTCTACCAATAGCTGATATTTTGCTCCTCTGGTGCTCCTACCCATTCCTTTCTGGGCTTTGATCATGACTTGAGTCAGGTGCCTCCTCATCTTATCTGCTATGATGCCTGACAGGAGCTTCCATGTTGTGCAGGGCGGTAGTTGGATGGGACTGCTCCCTTCTCTACATCCTTCAGGATCAGAACTGTTTGACCTTCAGTCAGCCATTCCAGGTGAGTCCCATCCACTAGCGTTTGTGTAATGAGATTCACTTCTTTAACCAGGAGATGTGAACCATATCTAGGCCTGGTGCTGTCCATTTCTTCATTTTCGAGACTCTTACTTGGATGTCTGCCACGGTGATGGTTACTGGGTCTTGTTCAGAGAGATTGCTGTGTTTTTGGCTCTCAGGTCTATTAGACATTGAGCACTGTCGTTATATGATTTTTATTTATTTTTTTAATCAACATGACCGACGGCACGGTGGTGTAGTGGTTAGTGCTGTTGCCTCACAGCAAGAAGGTCCGGGTTCGAGCCCCGTGGCTGGCGAGGGTCTTTCTGTGCGGAGTTTGCATGTTCTCCCCGTGTCCGCGTGGGTTTCCTCCGGGTGCTCCGGTTTCCCCCACAGTCCAAAGACATGCAGGTTAGGTTAACTGGTGACTCTAAATTGACCGTAGGTGTGAATGTGAGTGTGAATGGTTGTCTGTGTCTATGTGTCAGCCCTGTGATGACCTGGCGACTTGTCTAGGGTGTACCCCGCCTTTCGCCCGTAGTCAGCTGGGATAGGCTCCAGCTCGCCTGCGACCCTGTAGAACAGGATAAAGCGGCTAGAGATAATGAGATGAGAAGGCATCATGATCGGTCGGTTCTGCCTTCTTGGTCTTGTGGAGCTCAAATGACAATCAGATGTCAGGACTTTTGAAAATCTGTTTTCCCTCAACCAAAAAAAACTGTTTTAAAAATGTATTTACTTCAGATGGAGTGGATTTTGGTTGTGGAAACTGTCAACAACATTTTCAGCTAAAAGGTTGAGAAAAAACATGCATTTTCATATTCATCCATGTTGGGAATAATGCACAACAAACAACAGACGCTACGTTCACACTGCAAGGCTTAATGCTCAATTCCGATTTTTTTGTGAAATCCGATTTTTTTGTGAGGTCGTTCACATTAACAAATATATGCGACTTGTATGTGATCCTCAGTATGAACGAAAAGCGACCTAAAAGTGTTCCGCATGCGCACTGCAGGATACGACGATGTCACACGGAGTGAGCATGGCCAGTGTTTACGGAAGTAAAACCGCCCGGTTGCGGTATGACCCATCCAATCTAGCTTGAATAGCTGCATCCCCCCAAATGGAAATCAGCTCCCTAACCTCTGCGTCCTTCCATTGAGAAGATTCAGAACCTTCACAGCCCGAAGCGTCCCTCGCATTGATGTCATGCGCAGGGGCGCAGATACGTTTTTTGAACTGGGGGGGGACAAAAAACTGGGGGGGGACAAAGCTGCCAGCAAACCAACCCCAACCCCGATATGCCTGTCAAACTTGTTGTTAGTAACCATAGCAACCAAGCTCGAGCTCGCAACCTGTGCAGTCTGAGCAGCTCAACCAACCGAATATCAGTCTTTGTTTTGTTTTATGTGAGTTGTTGCAACTATGTATACACTGCTGTGCACCTCAATAAACCGAATGGTAATTAGTCTTTTGATTTTTCCGTGAGGTTTGCCTTATGCAAAGAAAGACAGCATAGACGTTTTTTCCTCCCTATAAGTAGGGGGGACCGAACGAGGTGAATTTAAATATGACTCGTCCCACCCTCTATCTGCGCCCGTGATTATGCGCCATGTTGTTGTAACTTTTTTTGAGAGACCCGCCGCCTACTTCAGCGCAGAATAGTGACGTTTGTGGCTTGTTGATGACGTGTAAGTCGGATGAATGCGACCTGGCGGTTCAGACTGAAGTCGCATATGAAAAGAGCGGATAGGAATCGGAATTAGCACCACATATCCAAACGGCCTGGGTCGGATTTGAAAAAATCGGATCTGTGTCGTTCATATTGTCAATAAAAGATCGGATACAGGTCACATATGGGCGAAAAGATCGGATTTGAGTCACTTCAGCCTGCAGTGTGAACGTAGCCAGAGTGATCCACACCGGGATGATGTGACACGCCCGACGTGATGATCAACAATTACAGCATTTAATTTATTAATGAACTAAACATCAATTTTGTTTTGTTTTGTGTGGTTTTTAAAAAAAATATTTTCTTTGGCACTTTACTGACACTGGAGACTCCTTCCATTGTATCATTATATCAACAATTTTTTTTTGTTAAATAAAAGCACCTTTCTAAACATTTATACTGAGTTACTATCGTTTCCAATTTTGTTTTTCTTTTCTCTTAACTTATTTTGATTTTTACCTACTACTTGTTCAAAGAATGTAAAAAAAAAATCAGTGTTAAATGTTAAATATGGCATCACAATCTGGCATCACGGCGGCACGGTGGTGTAGTGGTTAGCGCTGTCGCCTCACAGCAAGAAGGTCCTGGGTTCGAGCCCCGTGGCCGGCGAGGGCCTTTCTGTGTGGAGTTTGCATGTTCTCCCCGTGTCCGCGTGGGTTTCCTCCGGGTGCTCCGGTTTCCCCCACAGTCCAAAGACATGCAGGTTAGGTTAACTGGTGACTCTAAATTGAGCGTAGGTGTGAATGTGAGTGTGAATGGTTGTCTGTGTCTATGTGTCAGCCCTGTGATGACCTGGCGACTTGTCCAGGGTGAACCCCGCCTTTCGCCCGTAGTCAGCTGGGATAGGCTCCAGCTCGCCTGCGACCCTGTAGAACAGGATAAAGCGGCTAGAGATAATGAGATGAGATGAGTCTGGCATCACATTGATCTCCCTCTCTCTCTCTCTCTCTCTCTCTCTCTCAGTTCACATGATAATGCTTTTGAAAACTGAGCCCTCATTGAATATTTTTTATTATTATACATACAGGCCAGTTTTTCCATGGAATAAAAACATGTGTTCTATTCCCTCCTAGTGGATTTATTGATAGCATGCAATATTGTTTTCATATCGCTTATCCTCCATGTATTACTCCACTTTCCCCAATGGAGAATGAGCATGCAATATTGCTATAATATTGCACATTGTCAAGACAACACGACGTCACACATCGGCGCTCATGCAAAGATCCAATGACAAAACTTTTCTGCTGCTCATGCAGAAATCATTTCTTTGTCGGCCGGGAAAGAGAGAAGATGGGGTTAATCCAGTGCTACTGCTAGGATTAGCTATGCTATAATTAAGCACTAAATAAATAAACTGAAAACTGAAACTAAAGACACACTGAACACCTGAAAGGCTACCAAAACTTCGTTAGATATTATTCACGCATATTTACAAGAGAAAAACATACCAACAGACATTGAAAAACTGGAAAAGAGACGTCGGAGATCTAAAACTTCTGCACTAGCGAGTGACTGACAGTTTGTACACAAAAATGGCTGCCAGGTTTGCTTCATTAAAAGTGGAAGATTTAGAGAGAATTTTGAAAGTGAAAGATGAGCTGAACACCCAAAAGCCTACCAAATGTCGATGGATATTCTTCACACATATTTACAAGAGAAAAACATACCAACGGACATCGAAAAACTGGAAAAGAGACACATTGGAGATCTAAAACTTCTGCACTAGTGAGTGACTGTGACAGTTTGTACACAAACATGGCTGCCAGGTTTGCTTTATTAAAAGCTGAAGATTTAAAGAGAAAGACGTGCTGAACACCTGAAAGGCTACCAAAATGTCACTGGATATTCTTCACACATATTTGCAAGAGAAAAACATACCAACAGACATCGAAAAACTGGAAAAGAGAGCAACAGCAGAACTATTGTCAAAGTTCTACTTGGAGGTGAGGAAAATTGATGGAGACTTTTACAAGAAGACGTCACTCGTGGACTTCACTTAGCAAAGCCCTTTTGTTTTGAACAACTGCAATGGAACAATTAACCACGACCAAAAGTAACTTTGAACATGAACTGTTAACCAGGATATAGCTTGGATATAAGTTGGGTTGTTGTTCAGGTTTTGTGGACTTGTACCATTTTTATTGTTAGAACTTTGACTTTGTACAGTACATTGGATTGACAGAACATTGAGTTACATTCAATCAGAATTAGCATTTGATATTGGTTACCCTCTGTTCTTAACTTTTTGTAAAATCTATAATTGTTCCATCAAATGTGTATAATAATAATAATAATAATAATAATAATAATAATAATAATAATAATAATGTTTTTTTCATGGTCTATCAGATATATTCCATTCAGCTGCTTGTCTTCGACTCATTCAGTATCATGCTAGCTGAATGGAATAGATCTGATAGACCACTCAAAGGCAGCCAATATTATTTAAATGTACCGTACATACCAAGAGTTTGAATTGAAAGAAAAAGAACTGACAAAGAAAATTCAATCTCAGAAATAATGATCTGCATCTTGGACCAAAACTAAATATGAAGCTCCAGATAGATTTGAATAAATTATGACCCCCCAACCCCCCAAAAATCTCCAACTGCCAGAATGAAGTATAATGAAATTTATTTTGGCTTTCCTGTACGTTAGATGAATTTATGGGGAAAACCAAAGATTTAGTAAAAGCAGCTCAATGGCTGTGGACCAAAATATTTTCCTTTCAGCCTTCTTAAAAAAAAAATCTGTCTAATTTGTGGCCTGAAAAACATCAAGATGGAGAAAACCCGAACTTGAGAAAATACTCCACAGGTTTCTGGATGCCCTTGTGATGTCGCAAACCATGATACATATTGCTAATATTCTTTCAGATGCGATTACAGAAGTTTACTCATTTTATTCCACAGTGCTGTCTGATTCTGGATTCTTATTCATCCAAAAACGTTGATTCATTGTCTTTAACAGCAGCTCTGAACTCGTATCTGGTGCAGCTGGTTCATATTAACACTCTCATTCTAATATGTCAGCGTTTCTACAAGGAGATGGCTCTTTAACATTTACGGAAGGAGTCTCCAGTGTCAGCACTTTGTAACACTCAGATATCAAGCTGTAACTTTTCAGAGTAGTTCACGCTTATTTATGGTTTCTTGGTGACGTGATAAGCTGCATTTTTTTCTCATGAACTTCAAAAGAAAGACAAAACAAAAGACCAGAGATGGAATGATTTTTTACCTGTGATAATGTAAGTATGTGATAATGTGCTTCATGGATGTTCCACAACGTTAAATGCAACATTAAATGGATAAAAAGTAAGACTTTTTTTAAAATAAGTAAAACATAGCAATATTTGGCAAATTAAGAAGAATTAAGGAATTATTTCCAGAAAAAAAAATCTTTGGGGTGGTGAGAGTGACTATGATTCATTACAGCGCTGCATCATTGATTATTTTACTAGGATAGCATGATGCAGTGTGTTTTATCTATCTATCTATCTATCTATCTATCTATCTATCTATCTATCTATCTATCTATCTATCTATCTATCTATCTATCTATCTATCTATTCATCTAATTATTTGTTATATATTAGTTTTATTTATTTAATGGAATTGAACAGACTTCAAGCAGATCATGTTCATTTGTTCAAATTTAAACAAAAAGATCAGTTTACTGAAATCTGTACTGTTTTATATATATATATATATATATATATATATATATATATATATATATATATATATATATATATATAACCCCAAAGTATATGTGTAGATATTAGTAAAAAAAATAAAGTGAAAAGTCTGCACAAGGAGCACTTTAGTCATAACACAGGATGAGATTTACTTCTCAGAAAATGATTTCCGAGTGATGATGATGATGATGATAATGAAAGATAAAACACACTGCATCACTGATTGTTTTACTATGATTGCATGCAAGGCTGGATTAACTATATGGGCCTGCGGCACAGTGCCCAGGAGCACTAACCACTCACAGCCAGTGGGGGGGGGCACCACATGACAGAAACTTTAAAAATATTTTTCGTGAATGTTTGTACACTTAAAATGGTTATACACTTGACATTGTTAAATAGTCATATATAATTCATTATGAACACTAATTTCATAAGAACAACAACAATAATCATAATTCTGAGCAAGAGTGGCCTATGTGACCATTAACCCCCCTTTCCTCAACCTGCCAGTTGAGCCAGTCCACCTACGGTGAAATGTATCAATTTTTTAAAAACCACGGTAGAAATGAAAAATGGACAGACATCAATTGAGTGGTTGTGCAAAGAGAAAATTAAAAGAGAAAGACTCCAGGCGTGTAGCTGCAATTAAAAATGTTCCAGTGTTAAATCGTTTTTTTTTTAATAAAAACATCAACAACTGCTGTCACTACCAGCGCTGAAGCCGAAGCTAGTGAAATCAGCGATGCTAGTGAGGGAGATGGCCCTGCTAGCACTAGCCGGGGAGATGCTACAACCACATATGCCGTACTGGATGTTATTTGAATTTATATTTTGAATTGAGACATTTGAATATGTTGCCTAGATCGATGCTATTTTAATTGATACACATTTTGAATTGACACATTTGAATATGCTGTATTGTATATAGATGGATGCTGTTTAAATTGCTGATGCTGTTTGAATTGATACACATTTTGAATTGAGACATTTTAATATGGATAGAATAGAGTATGGATGCTTTGAAGGTTTTTATTGAGACATACAAATATATGCTGCTCATTTTTGAATAAGACATTTCAACATACCTACGTGCATATCGTTGGTTGTTTTCAGTGAATTTGATGGGCTGATGTAGCCTATTTAATAAATTTTCAATGAGGAAGAATGACCTTGTTTATGTGTACTATTGTTTATGTATATGCTACTATTTTTGACAGCAAAGGGCAAGGTTTGTGTGTGTGCAGGAGGTTACTGAACGCATGTGTGCGGGGTGGTGGTGGTGGTGGGGGGGCACTTGAGGTATAGTGCCCAGGGGCACCGCATTGGCTTAATACGGCACTGATTGCATGATGCAGTATGTTTTATCATCATCATCATCATCATCATCATCATCACTAGGAAATCATTTTCTGAAAAGTAAATCTGATCCTGTGTTATGACTAAAGTGCTCCTTGTATGGACTTTCACTTTGGTTATTACTAATTTCTACACACACACACACACACACACACACACACACACACACACACACACGCACATCTTTTTTTATTTTTTATAACAGTATGGATTTCAGGAAACTGATCTTCTTGTTTAAATTTGAACAAATGAACATGATGTGATTTGAAATCTGTTCACTTCCATTAAATAAATAAAAATAATACTAGATAGATAGATAGATAGATAGATAGATAGATAGATAGATAGATAGATAGATAGATAGATAGATAGATAGATTCAATTTATATAGGATCAGTCAATCTATCTACAGGATGTAATCCCAGTGGCGTAGCTGCCCACAGTCTCACCAAAAGGTGCATGAAGGTCTGTTCCACACCACCTGTGCAGCCGCCGTGAGGCCACCAAGCAACATCACTCAGAACACCGTGCCACGGATCCACAAAGCGAGCACAGAAGCACCGCCGCACAGAGCTCGGGACAACCCTGATGTTAAAAGAGCAATGAGCTCACTGCAGTCCATAGCGAGGAGCACAGGCATCACCCACAGCGGCCCAAGGCCTGAAGAGAACCGACGCCCAAAACTGGGTCCGGAACCACACCACAACTGGTGGACAAAACACTCAAACAAAGAACATTCACAAAAAGAAAAATGAAGGCGAAAAAAAAATAAGAAAAATAAAAAGCTCCAGTGAGAAGTGGCAGCCAAAATGCGAACAGCGTACTCTCAACCAGAAAAGGTAAATAAATAAATAAATAAATAAAGCAAACATGAAAGCTAACCTTAACTTTTTTTTTAATAAGAAATGTGATTTTTCTATAATAATGTCACAGCTGTTGTCGCGAGTCTGAGACCATGTTGAATTCACTTTGTCCTTGGTTTATCATTATGCTATTTTATGTTTAGTGTGACAAATATAAAATAAAATAAAATAAAATAAAATTAAATAAATGATAAAAGCTCAAGGTCAAAGGCAAGTTCAGGATCATGTTCCTGTCACATTAATATTCATCCAACAGCTCCATCAATCTGTTTCGTTCAGAATGAGGAGGACAAGAAGGAGGAAAAGGAAGAGGAAGAAAAGGAGGAGGAGGAAGAAAAGGAGGAGGAGGAAGAAGAGGAGGAGGAAAAGGAGGAGGAAGAAAAGGAGGAAGAGGAGGAGAAGGAAGAAAAGGAGGAGGAAGAAGAGGTAACGGGTCAAAAGGGACTATGGCAGCATAAATAAAATATATTTGTAAAAAATTTGGAGAGATTTTTCTTCCCCAATTTTATGTAACATAATTCTTTGACTTTCTTCATCACTGTAATATAAAGCTGAATTACGTTTCCTGATCTTTCCATATCGTCATTTCATATTCATTGGCAATCACACGAACTGGAATATTCTCACCGGCTCTGAGAGCCAATGAAGCCTCCATGGCATTGAGATTGAGAAGAATCGAATTAAACCAGCGCCTCAATTTTATCTCTAAGACATGGGTTCAGTTGCCCTCCTCCCCCCGCTCAACCAATCACCAACCCCGGAGTTCACCTTTGACCTGTTTCATCTCAATATGACCACCATTATACTGCCAAAAATTAGACGCGTCCCACTATTGTCTGGCCCCGGGAAGGGGACGGAGGTTATTTAAAGAAAAATGCTGCAGTGCCCATGAGGAGAACAGCAATCTGTGTGAACAGTGTGTGTGTGTGTGTGTGTGTGTGTGTATGGTTACAGAGTATTCCCTTCTATTTAAAACTACACACTTTACACATATACCCCTAAAGATTTTTCTTTTTTCTGTAGGTTTCGTAAACAGCAGAGTTCACTTTTGAGAAAGGAAGGATATGAAGGAAAGACCCCATAACCATCTGAACCATCCCTCAACAACTCTTTCTTAGGGTGCCGGTTATTCTAATCAATAAAAACATAAAGTCAACAACAAATAAGATATGGAACTGAAATAAAAAAACCCCTAAAAGACAGGAATCATTTCTATTTTTGTAATGCACAACTTTTACTCCTACGTGAGGATGGTGTAATGGTGCGAACGACGTAACCGGATTTGTTCAAGAAAGCGAGAAAATGTACCGCCCACAAACCACACCTCAAAACTCCTCCTCTAGCCTAAAACCGAAGCTCGAGCTTTGTAAATCTCTTCATAAATTCATCCCGTACGATGCAGTGTGTATTCAGGCATTCATCTGTCACTCCAAGTTCTTTTCTGAACCGAGATCTAGCATCATGAAAAGTGAACAAATGAAAATGAATATGTAAAAAACAAACAAAAAAAACAACAACTTCCCCCTAAAAACATAGCCTGAAAAAATTTATATATATATATATATATATATATATTTGATTAATTTATAATTTATATAATTTAAATATTAAAATGTACATATTGATTACAAATACTAAAAAATACACAATATAATAAGTGAAAATGATGCAAATATTAAAAAAAAAACCACAAAAAAACCCCCAAAACAAAATAAATATAAAGTTAATTTATTTATTGAAATTTTCTATCCTCAATTTAGGTTCTCAAATCATATTATACTTCAATTATCAAATCATCAGATTAAACAAACAAACAAAAACAAACACACACTGTGCATTAAAACCCCTTCTTTTCTTTTAAATTTTTCAGTAAATAAAATAAATATCAAAATAAATAAATAAATCTAACACATGCCAACCCTGCTATATTTATATTTAAAAAAAGAAATATATCTATATATCTATATAAATGTATGTATGTATGTACACACACACACACACACACACACACACACACACACACACACACACAGAGTTAAAATTCGAAAGAAATGTCGAACCTGAAATTAAGCTTAATTTCAAGCAAAGAATGAAAATAATATTCAAATCCAAACTTAATAAACAAATTCATTCATTCATCTGTAATGATCTCATCTAAATATACACAACTAATAAATATAGTTAGAATTTGGACAAAAATAAACTTATGAAAATAATTCAAGAGCCTAACAAAAACAAACAAACAAACAAACAAACAAACAAACAAACAAACAAACAAACAAACAAACAAACAAAAGCAGCTTTAAGTATACACATATTGTATTTGGTCTAATATAATACTGAATTCCACACTATTTCCGAATATAGAATTAAAATTTGTAACACTGATAGTCGTCTAATGTGACACGCCCCTTCAAATGACACGCCCCTTCATATCCATAGCTATTCGGCATTTAAATACTGTAAATAAATATGACATATTTACAATATTTATAAATATAAGTCCAGTATATTGTTCATTATGAATCCTGCATTGTGCTAGCGAGAGAGAGAGAGAGAGAGAGAGAGAGAGAGAGAGTGCAGGATGCTGGTTGCTTTAAATGCAATATTTCCGTGATTGGTTCTTTCTTCCATTTCCTGTCCATTGTACTGGCGCAGGATTGCATTGTGTGCAGCGTCTCCACTGTTGTGTGTGTGTGTGTGTGTGTGTGTGTGTTGCTCCGAAAGAGGCCACCCCTCTGGGACATGGGAGCTGGGAGCATGGAGATGGGAGCAGGGAGATGGGAGATTGGAGCGGCCCCCATCTTTTATTAATCAGGGGACCCCACGCCACTCTCCACGCTTATCACTTTTAACAGCTAGCCTGAGATGGAGATGAGGCACGGACTGCGAGGGACTGGAGGGAGGGAGGAAACGAGGGAGGGGTGTGTCTCTATTCCGCCTCGCTGCCAAAGCAGACCATCTATGTGTGTGTATATGTGTGATGTGTGTGTGCACGCGCGTGTGTGTGTGTGTGTGTGTGGATGTATGGGGGGGACAGAGCTATCAAAAGTCCCCTCGTCACAAAGCTTTCGGCCTGAATCACAATACAGCAAATTACCTTCTGCTGACAAGAAAAAATGAGAGAGGCCCCCACATTAAAAAAAAAAAAAAGCAGCAGGATTGTCAAGAAGAGGTGACACATTGATTGCTTAGTATGCGCATCCTGCAAGCTGGCCACTGTTCTCGTCTTCCTCCTCTATATATATGTAGAAGAGGAGCAGACCAGTGCACGACGTGAAGCGAAGATGAGAAATTGAAATGCCATGTTTTATTGGGGGGCCTCCCTCACAAGCCAGGCACATGCACACGAACTATAACACACATGCGCTCGTATTCATGTCGATGTGAACGGCTTCTCTTTACTTCTGCGTTCGCTAAATAGCTATGGCGCACAAACGTAGGAATCACAAATTTTTAATCGCGACAATGCTGATATTGGAAATATGAGAATTAGCTGATTATCCTAATTCACTGGATATGAGCAATCGTGCACTCTGATTGGCAACTCTACTACTAGGATATCAGCTCATATACCGTGAGTAGAGAAAAACAAAATGGCGGAGCGTGTTGCTGAAACAACCGAGAATGAAATAAATACTCGAAAACAAAACCCCCCAAAATACAAAAAAAGCGACAAAATATGGAATGAAAGCATTTGATGCTCAGAACATCTCATCTCATCTCATTATCTCTAGCCGCTTTATTCTGTTCTACAGGGTCGCAGGCAAGCTGGAGCCTATCCCAGCTGACTACGGGTGAAAGGCGGGGTACACCCTGGACAAGTCGCCAGGTCATCACAGGGCTGACACGTAGACACAGACAACCATTCACACTCACATTCACACCTACGCTCAATTTAGAGTCACCAGTTAACCTAACCTGCATGTCTTTGGACTGTGGGGGAAACCGGAGCACCCGGAGGAAACCCACGCGGACACGGGGAGAACATGCAAACTCCGCACAGAAAGGCCCTCGCCGGCCACGGGGCTCGAACCCAGACCTTCTTGCTGTGAGGCGACAGCGCTAACCACTACACCACCGTGCCGCCTGCTCCGAACATATCTTTTTTTAATTATCAAGAATTCTCCTTCTTCTTCTTTTCTTCTTCTTCTTCTTATTATTATCATCATCATTCTTATTTGTCAGCTATCAGCTCATGCACTCCTGCTACCTTAGTGTCCAATCCCGCTGTCTGCACGGTTCTGTTACTGACTGTTATGGATGATTGTGGTTTACAAAACATGTTAAATCCAATCTGATACAAATCTGATACTTAGATCGTTTTAGTGTCTGATCCGACTCTGATCGGTGCAAGCTTCTTTTCTTGACATTTTTGCGAAACATCAGAGGTGTGTAGTTGTAGTCAATAACATATGCATTCACAGTACAAAAGCATCACTGGATCATATAGCAAATTGTGTCTAATCCAATCTGATACCGATCTAAAAACTGACATCCTTGTACTGTACATTGTACACTGACACGTGATCCACCTGCCTGTGAGTTTCAGAGGTTTGCGTAATGTGCTAGACAAGTTTCAGTCAATAATAAGATGGCATAAATGATGAATGGATTGGAAAGGAAAATGTAATCTAATCTAATCTGATACTGATCTCATAGTGCTGTCCTCTTAGTATCTGTCACTGTGAAACATCACAGGTACAATAGTGATACTGTGTTTTAAGACACATTTTAAACATTATTACTTTCACGACATAAAATGGCAGAAGATCGGATCAAAAAAATGTGACACATCCAATCTGATACTAATCCAAAAACTGACGTATTCTTAGTACCTCATCCGAGTGTCTGCAAGGTTCTATTTTTTGAAAAAATAGTTTTTTATGAAACTTGACTTAGCATGAACCATGATGATGATAGTGTCAAATTTCAGTCATTACCATGTCCTCATGACATAAAATACCAGAAGATTGGATCAGACAAATCCAATCTGACACTGGTGTCTTCTTACTATCCAATCTGACTGTCTGTAAGATATGATGATGATGATGATGGGTTTTAAGATACATTTCAGTCAATAACACATCCTCAGAGTGTAAAATACTAGTAGATTGGTTGAGAAAATGTATCAAATCCAATCTGAGTCTGATCCAATGATGATCTGAAAACTGACATCCTCCTAGTCCCTGATCCAAATGTCTGCCGGCTTCTGTTGCTGAGGCTTATGAGGGATCAGAGGCATGATGGTTATCAGTCAATACCACATGCGTTCCAAACATACAATTAGAGAAGATCAGATGGGAAAATGTGTCCAATCCAATCCAATCCAATCCAATCCTCACAAGGTCCACCATGATGGGGGCATTTGGTCCTTGTTAAAAGACACACACACACACACACACACACACACACACACACACACACACACACCACACACGCACACACACACACACACCCCTTTTTGGCTCTTTTATTAATTAATTAATTAATTAATTAATTAATTAATTAAAAAACATAACAGAAGCAATTTCCTTGTGGGGCCCATCCAAATGTCCCCACAAGGTCGAAATTGTCAGATTTTACTATCCTTGTGGGGACATTTGGTCCTCAGTAGTATACACACACACACACACACACACACACACACACACACACACACACACACACACACAATGATTACTTGACATGGATGTAAAGTTAATGTATTTAGTTGTATATAAAGTTAATATACTGCACGTCCGTGAAAAAAAAATCATTCCTTCTTTTTTCTTCATGATGTTCCTCTTTTGTTGTGTCCTCCCGCCTGCACCTTCACCTCCCTCCTCCTTTCTCTCCTGTATGTCATGGCTCAGATGAATCAGCGTCAGCGATGTTGAGAGCACTTACTGTCAACCCCAGCGCCCCGGGCCATGCCACTGATGGACACAAACTATAAAATATCACCCCCCTGGGGAGGCATCGCTCAAGTCCTGCCCCACAGCCTCTAGGTGAGGAACCCTCTCTCCTTCTCTCTCTCTCTCGCTCTCTCTCTCTGAGTCTGTGCATCTGTTTTTCCCACTACATATGTGCAGACTTTGTGTTTTGTGACTGTTCAAAGACCAAACTGGGGGTTTCTGTGAAACAAAAAGATATAGCCAAATGTCAAAGGATAACCGTTTCCTTTCCTTCACACCCTCGGGGAGATAGATCCAGGGGTAGAAGAAGAAGAAGAAGAAGCCTCACAGACAGATCTGGTGAAGATACACTCAAGGGATCTCCACTTTCAGACCTTTTATCCAGGTCTGGAATCGAAGTACTAACTAGGCATCACAGCCAGGTTTTGTCAGCAAAAATGAGCAAACGAAATGCCATTTATTTCAAAGAAATTTGAATTTAAATCAATTGGCTGATTTGTATTGCAAACTTTGGGTTTGAAGTGAAATATTTTGGTAAGTAAGTTCAGCTGCTTCTGGCTCTGTTGGATTGCCATGTCTTCATACTGCATAAGAACATAGAAATTGGATCCAAAGTGCTAATTTTAGCAGTGTGAGATGCTAGCATGAGCATACTTCCTGACTCGACTGCAAATTATTCTATAAAAAAGAGGCCACATTCAGACAAGAGCTTGGATTAGATTGTACAACTATGTATTACTAGGTATTTTTACTTTTTGTGGTTGGCAAGTTAGCTATCTCTCAGCTCCAGGTTCCCGGTTTTAATTCTGAGCTTGGGTTACCATCCTGAGCTCATAGGTCTCCTCCCGATTCTCTGGTTTCGTCCCACCTCGCAAAGACATGTCAGTAGGTGGATTGGTGAGTCTAAATTACCCCGTTTGTGAATGAATGTGCAATCATGTGTATAGCTTCCTACATGTGTTCCTGCATTGCACACAGTGTTTCTGGAATAAGCTCAAGATCCACCACCACCCTGACCAGCATTAACAGCTTACTAAGGATGAATAAAACAAAGAAAGAAAGAAAGAAAGAAAGAAAGCTAGCTAGCTAGCAACGAACATGCTTGATTGGATAATATGTTTGTGAAGGTTCTTGGTCATCCAGGTCATTGTAAACCGTAGGTACTAAAGAAGGCAACTGGACTTGCTTGAAATTCTTGAAGACATTTCACTTCTCATCCAAAAGATGAAACAACCGCTTTACAAGAAACAAATGAAACAACCGCTTCACAGGTGCATGGCTCAACACAGGAGAGCCAGTTCCTCAGGCCAGGATTCTGCCGTCAATCTTCATCTCAATATCAAAGGACACTCATTTCAGGACTGCAGTGTATGCATTCTAGCCTGAGAAGACCGGTGGTTTGAAAGAGGAGTAAAAGAAGCCATCTTCATCAACCTGGAACGACCATCACTGAACAGAGGAGGTGGTCTGAGACACCACTTATCAGCCACCTATAATGCAGTCCTTGGCACACTTCCCAGAAAACTGAATACACATCCACACCAAGGCTACGTTTACATTAGACCGTATCTGTCTCGTTTTCTTCGCGGATGCACTGTCCGTTTACATTAAACTGCCTGGAAACGCCGGGAAACGGGAATCCGCCAGCGTCCACGTATTCAATCCAGATCGTGTCAGCTCCGGTGCTGTGTAAACATTCAGAATACGCGGATACGCTGTGCTGAGCTCTAGCTGGCGTCTCATTGGACAACGTCACTGTGACATCCACCTTCCTGATTCGCTGGCGTTGGTCATGTGACGCGACTGCTGAAAAACGGCGCGGACTTCCACCTTGTGTCACCTTTCATTAAAGAGTATAAAAGTATGAAAATACTGCAAATACTGATGCAAATACTGCCCATTGTGTAGTTATGATTGTCTTTAGGCTTGCCATCCTTCCACTTGCAAGTGGTAAGTGATATGCGCTGGGATCACACACACAGCGGCTCAGTCCCGAATCACAGCTTGTTCACTTCACTCGCGTGCTCTGTGAGCTGCGCAAGGCCAGAGTGCGCACCCTCCAGAGGGCACTCGCTGTTCAGGGCGGAGTGATTTGGAGCGCAGGATGCCTGCGGAGCCGAGCGTATCCGTGTATTGGTATTGCTGTGTGCACGCAAATCGTGTATTGGTGTTGCTGTGTGCACACTAATCGTTTTAAAAACGTTAATCTGATGATCCGCTGATACGGTCTAATGTAAACATGGGCTAAGACTCAGCTGACTTCAACGACTCACATGATGGCAGAGAGAGAGAGAGCCAACAACCCACAGATCACCCTAATGGCCCTCTAGGCTGCTAACACCATTCACACCTGGCCTCCAGTGACCCTAACACCTACAGGATGACTGAGGCCCTGTCCACACGGCAATGGATTCAGGTGACTCCGATACAATTGTTTATCGTTTCGGCCTGGCGTCCACACGGCACCAGCGTTTTGGGTGCCCCAAAACGCAATCTTTTGAGAACAGGTTACAGAGTGGAAAGATCTGGCAACGTTGCTGTTGCGAAGTCATCTGGATGAGTAGAACGGATTTGTTTACGATGATGTCACAACCACATGTGCTTCACGCCGGGTAGAAGTGTAACGAACTCGATGCGAGTTGTCAACAAATCCTATAACTTGGTTCATGAAACGCGCTTACAAAATATTTTCACTGTGAATATTTATTGTGTAATGGTGCAAAGTGAGAGAGAGAGAGAGAGAGAGAGAGAGAGAGAGAGAGAATAGCTCTTAGGGCAGAGTCAATCCCGCCAGCAAAAATAGGGAAAAAAAGGAGTGATCTCACCGCTTCAGATGTTGGTTTAAGTCCTACAATACATTCCTCAAAAAGGGCGTAGAACAACAAATTAATCCATCAACGTGTAGCATTCAATTTATTCCAGATCATTAAAGACGCCGCCTTCCGCGTAGAATCATACGTCATCCTCGCCGCCATATTGGATGGGTCAAAGCGGAGAATAAAGATGCCTCATTCATGTGCTGCGTTTAACTGTACCAACAGGTTTGCCATCCAAACGAGATGACATGGGATTACCTTTCACAGGTGAGACTGGAAAAATACTTTTCATTGTATTTGGTCATTATAATGTAATTTTACGAACAGATTTTTCTGACTTTGTGGCTAATATGAAGTCTCGCGCATAATAGTTTATGCGCATGCGTCCTTACTTCTTCTATTGTTCTGGTGTCTCCGAAGGGACCGTCTTACAGCGCCCCTAGAGGTGTGGCATGTGTATTGCATCGTTTTCAGCAAGCGTTGCGTTGCCATATGGACCTGATATTTTACTGATCATTGCCCATTTGGACGCGATATATTTTTAAATAACATCTCGTTGCCGTTGTCGTGTGGATGTAGCCTGAGAGGGTCAACAACTCATGTGACCTCAACGACTCTCCTTAGGGTTGCTTTTGGTCCACTAGAGTATAAATACCTGGAACTCCCCACTAGTCAGACAGAACTGAAGAAGCCTTTTGGATGAGGTGTGAAACATCTTCAAGGATTTCAAGCAAGTCCAGTTGTCTTCATTAGCACCTACAGGTTGATTGGATAAGATTGGCAAATTTAGGAATTTATTCAGGAAAGCTGAATTGCAATTCTGAAGCTAGTGGAGTCCCCAGTGTTCAAGTCCGAGTGGAGTCCACTATTGATCCGAGTCGAGTCCGAGAACAAGACTCCACCCGCACCATTTGACAGTGGCTGTTGCTGCTTTTATGTGAAAACGTCTCTGCTACTGTGTTGGACTAACGTTCCTGCTCGACTGCCCCATTTTAGTTAACAGGCTACAGATAAAAAGTTTGTTCATCGCTCAGCAAGCCCCGCCCACTATCAACAGGGCAAATAACATGAGAGAGGGTTAACACTAGCTAGTTCATCGCTCAGCAAGCAAGCCCTGCTATCAATAGAGCAATGAACATAGCACGTCACTTCCTTTTCTGGGTGGAGTCTTATCAAATGGCGATTGAAGCTCGAGGTCGTCCTCGTCGTCTCCTCGATAGTTCTTCTACATATGGAACACACAGCAGTGCATTTTTCCCCACTGCACAAGAAGTCTGTATAGCAAACCGGACAATCCTAGGGGCGTCTCTCCAGGCATTTTAGCGCTGTTAACGTTAGTTTGTTCCTGAATATGACGTATGAACAGGTGAATGTGCATTCTCTTGCACAAAATTAGGATAAAAATTAATGTAGATATAAATATAAATATCTTATGCCAAATTATCATGGCATGTTATAAAAAATAAAGAAAAAATCTGAGTCCTCGTCTCCAGTTTACAAGTCCGAATGCAATTAATGCATGAGTCAGAGTCTGAGTCACCAGTGCTCAAGTCCAATTCTGTGTTCACATATATACCGGTACGAAAGTGGTATAACTGTATCGATACAAAGTATACCGGTACAGTTTAGTGCATCTGTCCACACTAGCGAGAAATGTTTGCGGTTTTCTTTCACGGTAGTTGAAATGCGCATGTGCGAAATGTTTCCGTGGTTACCGAGTAACTTCCTTCCGAGAATATGGCGGATGAAACAACGTGTGTGCTTTTTGTTGTCAGTGTACAGTCTGTATTTCTGGTGGTCATTTATTCAGTCGAATCGTATAAAACGCGCGAGGCAGTTGAGAAAGAAACAAAGAAAACGAATCTCCGTTCTTCACTATTTTATTCAGCGAAGACACCGATTGAGGTGTGTGACTTTGCGCATGCGCATTATATTTGTATCGATACAGAGCCGCTTCATCTGTCCACACTACAGCGAAGCGCTACAGTACCGATACTGTACCGGTACGAAACCCATACATTTGTGGGTTTCGTACCGATACAGTTATACCGCTATAGTACCGGTATAGTTGCTAGTGTGGACAGGTGTTGCGGTACGAAAGTAGTATCGTATCGGTACAAAATCCCTAGTGTGGACAGGGTACAAGTCGAGTCATGAGTCCTTAAAATTAGGGCACGAGTCGGACTCAAGTCCGAGTCCTGGACTCAAGTACTACAAGCCTGACTGCACCAGTGTTTTTCATCACCAGTCTTCCTATTTTGGTCACAATTTTTACAAAGTTTCTAATCTGGTTTAAGGGCAAATAGAAGCAAATGGTAGATCTTAGGTTTCAATAATGCAATAGATGGTACATGGTCATCAATCCCAGCCTTGTAGCTGGAATGGAGAGAGAGAGAGAGAGAGAGAGAGAGGTGAAGGAGGGGGGAAGGGAAGGGAATGAGAAGAGAAGAAAGAGGACCTCCAGTATTAATGGGTCACTGAGCTGCAAGTCTTTCTCTGACAATTACAAGGTCAATGACCAAATCTCTAGTAGAGTGGCTTGTGTGTGTGTGTGTGTGTGTGTGTGTGTGTGTGTGTGTGTGTGTGTGTGTGTGTGTGTGTGTGTGTGTAAGATGGACTTCATAAGAGGTCGTACCATGAGGCATAATAATAAAACACTCAGTTTATTCTCAGTTTATACAATAAATACAGACGCCACCTCAGTTCACACCAGTGCATTGTATTTTCTAAAGTACACACCCGACCTACTGCATTCTTATTCTTCAAAGCAAGACACCATTTTATTTTTTCATTATTTTCCCTTCATCTCCATCTACTGTACATGTTATGAATATGGAGTCACCTCAGATAAGCCTGTTTACTTCAGATTCACTTTTAATGAGGATCTAAGAGCAGTTCTTGGGTTAATAAACATTTAAAATACAAAACTATCCACATGTTCAACCTCTGCTATCATCCGGAGATCACAAATCTGAATCCCAGTGATACCATGGCTAAAATTGGGCGTGATCTGCCTTATCTGTTGATCACAGTTGCCCTTTTTTGACCAATAAGGAATGGGGTTCTTGTTTTTGCATCAAATTTTGAACCGTTCAGACCTGAGGTTTCCAAAAGCATCGCAGCACAAAGGTCAATGTGAAATGATAGAGCGAGCAGCACAATAAATGCTCTCTCTCCTAGTTAAGATGTTGTTAGCATTAAAGGGGAACTGAAGGCAATTTTATTATAAAAATTATATTGATCTCATTTTATTAAATATAGGAATGCATTTTTGATCGCTATTTTGTCGCTGCTATAGCAAGTTATGAGTGTTTGAAATATGCTCTGTAATATATCAGTCCGTATGTCGAAGCAATGGCCGGAAACAAGATTCATTGAGACCTGTGCGAGACATCGTAGGACAGAAGTAAAATGTACAGCGGAAATCAAAGTGACGAACATCTGCCAATGTTCCCTGTGTCCGAAATCGCTCACTCGTTCACTACTCACTATATAGGGAATTACTATATAGAGGACTATATAGTGAGCTCATCGGTAAAATGAAAAAATGCTTTCGGACACTAGTCCGTCGCGCTGGTTTTTACATCATTACTGTCGCACAATTAAAACGTGCCAGATCAGTCGGCTGATGCGTTTTCAAAATAATAAATACATCCATGTATTTTTGTGATAAATCCATATTATACTGAGCGCATTTCCCACATTAATCAATACAAAGTACCTGCAGCTTTCAGTTCTTTTAAATCAAGGCTGAACACTTTCTTTCTTCTTTGCCGCTGCCTTTTATTAAATTAAATTTGAGACTTTTAATTTGATTTCTTTCAGCATGACTGCAATGCATGATGGGATATATTGCTTTGGTGAGTGACCATCGTTGTACACTACTTTTCGTGATGCATTGTGGGATACTTTGAGTGCACTATATAGGGTGTAATTAATCCTCACTAAGGTTTCAGACAGCACTACAAAATGGCGTCCTCACTATATAGTGCCCTATATAGTGAGTAGGGAGCGATTTTGGACACAGGAGTAGTCAAAAGACGCGCGCGCCCTCTTTCGAATGCTGATGTAATCAAGCCGGAAGTTTTGTTTGTTTTAATAGCAATCAGGAAAGTTTGAAAAAAGTCGGCAGTAATCGTCATTTAAACTCGTTTTTGTGCAATATTTCGTTTGGAAAACAGTTTTCAAAATGGCAGCACTGACACCTGGCTGACACTTCACGCTTCGAAGTCTCGCACAAGTCTCGTGAAGATCGCGCGGATAAGCGACGCCTGCCGTGGACCAAACAAACAAAATTCAACATGGCTACAAACTGAACAGGCTGATAAGTATAATATTTAATTGCAATTAGTTGCCAATACGAGTCATGATATAAGGTTACTAAAACCGAAAACGTAATTGAATAACACATTAATTAAGAAATAAAGCAAGTTTAAAAATGACTTTGGTTCTCCTTTAAGAGGCTTTTGGGAAACTCACCCCAGAGCATTTTGACCAAAAATAAACTGGCTTGGAACCTGAAAATTTGGTTCCCAGCTGGAACCAAAATATAGCTGGTTTTTCCAGCACAGACCGTGATGATGTCAGTGGGCGTGTCAGTAGTTTGGAGAGGAAGAGGAGCGCAGCAATGGAGAATGCAATGAAAAAGGATACATCTTCAGAAAAAAATGGACCGAAAAGAAATACCTGCAATAACAGAACAAAGGTTCAGAGGTAATCAATGTGGTCCATCTTTCTCCCACTGTTTACTCCAGTTGTGAATTGTGCCACGCCCTCTGTCCATGACACGCCCTTGATTCCAATGGTTCTATTCAAAATTGGTGAAAAAATGGGACGGTTCACTAGCTGGCACCAAGATTCAAAGAATCCTGAACGGAACTGGTTCAAGAACCCGTTCCTGGAAGTCATGGCCTAATGGTTAGAGAAGCAGCTTTGGGACCAAAAGATCACCAGTTTAATTCCCTGGACCAGCAGGAATGGCTGAAGTGGCCTTGAGCAAGGGACCTAACCCCCAACTGCTCCCCAGGCTACTCTGGGTACGTTGTACCGTACTATATGTTGCTCTGAATAACAGTGTCTGCTAAATGCATGTAGGGTAATGGAATGTAATGGTTGCTTGAAAAGGGGTACATGACACCAGCCAGTATCTGTGAGCCCATGTATGCAGAAGAGGAGGGATAGCACTTTCCTCTGAGTGTGTTACATTGCCCTGCGATGCTGCATGAGCAGGAAAAGATATCGTTGGCCAGTTTCATGTGTCTTGTAGGATCGATGTGTTCGCCTTCACGCTGAAATAGAGCTAGCTGGTGGGTGGGAAATGGTCAAGATCAAATTAGGAAGAGGAGAAAACAGTACACTACGAAAACACACAAATTCAAAACTATAGTACAAAACAGTAATGGTATGAGGATGAGACAGACAAGAGAGAAAAGTAGTTACACTTTCCTGAAAGTTTTTTGTTGTGTTTGTCTTTATCCCTTCAAAGACTACAATACATTCAGAACTCTGCAGCGAGACTCATCACCCATACCAAACGATCTGCTCATCCCACCCCCATTCTTTCTCAGCTTCACTGGCTACCTGTTCTGTCCCAAATTAAGTATAAAATCCTACTTCTCATCTTCAAAGCCCTCCATAACCTTGTTCCTCCTTGCGTCCATGACCTTCTGACCCCTGACACTCCATCCCGTTCTCTCAGATCCTCTAGCCATAATCTCCTTGCTGCCCCCCGCATCAGACTCTCTACTCTGGGTGGCAGGTCCTTCAGTGCCATGGCATCCAAGCTCTGGAAGTTCCTCCCTCAAACCCTCTGTGACTGCTCTTCCCTTCCTTTCTTCAAATCTCATCTCAAAACCTTTCTGTTTCATGAACACTTCTCCTCCACTGCATAAACTTACCACTCTTTACCAACCTTTTTTTGTTGTTGTTGTTTTGGTTTCTTGATCTGTGTAAAGTGACCTTGAGTTTGAGAAAGGAACTATATAAAATGTATCTTCTTCTTCTTCTTCTTGATTAATTATAGTACAGCTATAGTATGAGTTTCTATTTAGAGGCAAAATCTATGAGCATTTAAAAAAAAAATAAGCATGTTCTAGAGCTGCTCTTAGACATCCAGTATACATGAGTATGGAGTAAACTGGCTTTCTGTCTTGTTCTCAGTACTAAAAAACGCTGTTAATAGTTGTGTTGATGTAGGAAAGAAATACACACAAATATCTCTGACCACAGAATCTCCTTGGAGCAAAAGAAAACTTTCCAGAGACAAACCAACGTCCCAAATCCTGAATATTGACTATTCATTTGCTGCCGTCTGGCTGAGTTGACTCATCTAATCAAGCTACATTAGCAAAGCTCCTCCGAGGACAGTCAGTAGAAGTCAGTAAGAGAGGCGTGCGCATGCATGTGTGCTCTAATTGGACTTGTTTACTCGCCCGGGCTCAGTGAGGGTTCTTGTCTTCCTGGAGTGGGCGATCAGCTGCAAATGGACTCAATCAAATGCAGGTCACTGATTGCAATTTCTGCTCTTATGTTCTTCTGTTCATTCCCTTCGGCCTGTCCTGTCTAATGAGACTGTTCTTGTGAACTCCATCAAGAGCCCATGTTCTTACAGAAGTTATTTTCATCAGCTTTGACTATTAGTCTCTGGCTTGCACATGATAAATGACCCTCAATGGTAAAATTAGCAAATCTAAAGTCGGTAAAGTCATGATTAAACCTTAATCAAATCCTGGCTAATCAATCCTGCTGTCTAGGCAACTCAAACTTGTAAAGACATGTTGAGACGCTGACAGGGACAAAGACAGGGCCGGATCCAGACCAATGCAACCGATGCATGTGCATCGGTCGGAAATATATGTGCACCACTTGAAACAAACTGTTTGTATCATTGAAACAAACTGGTTTCCTTCACCAGCCTCTAATTTGTCTCTGTTTCTTGAAGTGAATTTCTTGAATTTTTCTTTTCGTAAATTTCCGTGAAAATTTTGAATTTTCTTTGGAGCCATGTGAACCTCATCTCATCTCATTATCTCTAGCCGCTTTATCCTTCTACAGGGTCGCAGGCAAGCTGGAGCCTATCCCAGCTGACTACGGGCGAAAGGCGGGGTACACCCTGGACAAGTCGCCAGGTCATCACAGGGCTGACACATAGACACAGACAACCATTCACACTCACATTTACGGTCAATTGAGTCACCAGTTAACCTAACCTGCATGTCTTTGGACTGTGGGGGAAACCGGAGCACCCGGAGGAAACCCACGCAGACACGGGGAGAACATGCAAACTCCGCACAGAAAGGCCCTCGCTGGCCATGGGGCTCGAACCCTAGGACCTTCTTGCTGTGAGGCGACAGCGCTAACCACTACACCACCGTGCCGCCGCCATGTGAACCTGCATTTTTTATTTCCATTTCCAGTTGAGAGTACACTGTGCACATTTTGTCTGCCACTTCACACCGGAGCTTTTAATCCCCCCCCTACACACACTTTGTTTTTCTTTTTGTGTTTGTATAGTTTGATGCTTGTTCTTTGTTTGATTGTTTTGTCTGCCGGTTGTAGTGTGGCTCCGGACCCAGTTTTGGGTGTCGGTTTCCTTCAGGCCTTGGGCCACCGTGGGTGATGCCTGTGCTCCTCGCTATGGACTGCAGTGAGCTCGTTGCTCTTTTTAACATCGGGGTTATCCAGCGCTCTGTGTGGCAGTGCTTCTGTGCTTGGTTCCTGTGTTCCGAGTGATGTTGCTCGATGGCGTTGCGGTGGCTGTGCAGGTGGTGTGGGACAGCATGCACGTTTTGGTGGGACTGTGGTAGCTACGCCATTGGAATTACATCCTGACCCTCTTTTGGTGGACTTTTTTTTGGTAATTGTAAAACGACCCTGGGTGTGACAAAGGTGCCACATAAGTTGAACTTTATTATTATTATTATTATTATTATTATTATTATTGAACATGACGGACCATAACTGGGTCCAATAGAATGCTGCTATAATTGACTTCTGGTAAAAAAGGTTAAAAAATGCTGTTTTGGTACGTTTTGTACTTATTAAAACTTTTGTAGTTTCTGTGTACTTTGTGATATTTCTATTTTGTTTTTTTTTTGTCCAATTGTAGTCACGGAGTTGTTGAATGAAAAAGTGGAATCTTTCCCCATGGGACCATTATGATCATGGGGTTATACGCTGTCTCATCCAGAATAAACTTTAGGTGAGGATGATTAAAAAAAAAAAAAGTCAGTTTCTCCTTTGGTTTATTACAATTTCCTCAGGAATAGTAACAGTCACAGTGTTACTGACACGGGATGTATATATTCTGAGATCTTACATATCCATAGACACCAAGATTATGTGTATTTTTGTGTTTTATATTTATATAAAATATATATATTTTTTTATTAATTTTGGGTGTGTTTGTCTATGTGAGCCATACCTTCCATCACCTAGGTCTTAAAGTGCATATCACGGGTAAATTCAGGAGCAAGATCAATGCAATTCTCCTATTTTATATTAAACTTTGGTCAAATATCTGTCACATTTTGCATTTTGTGCAATTTTTTTACCTTGCGCAATACCAGAAAAATTCAGTTGAAATAAAACCATTTGAAGCGAATTAGTCTGCCTCTGAAAAAACTTGGCATTTGGATTTCCCGGCAAACATTGATTTTCGTGACGTCGCGTGTGGGACGCCTCCTTCTGAATCCTACGTCAGCGCTGGTTTGTTTATGAGAAAACGACCTGGTGGTTTTCTGCAAATTTCTTCAACGTAATTATTAAAATGGTTAACAGATATATTGTAGGAGGGTGCAGCAACTCCAATCTTGATGGGATTAGTACTCATCATTTCCCAAAAGACCGGACAATGAGAGAGAAATGGGAGCGCTTGGTCTACACAGGCTGTGCACTGAAACTGTGCAAAGCTTGTGCAGCCTGCTGGCGCTTCCGCAGGTGACGTCACGAATCTGGCTCCAGACTCCCTTGGGATTTTTCCAGACGTGTTTTGTTATTTTATTTTTTTCTGTTGTAGACAGATGGCCTTGCGCAAAATTACCCTTCTGGATGAATGCATAAAGGGACATACTTTCATATAAAAAAACAAAATTGGTCCAGGATATGCACTTTAAGAGGTTAATTAGACAAAAATACCAAAACAAAACTCAATTTGTCATGTTACTGAGAAACCATTAAATGTACTCCACTCCTCTTTCCTGAAGATGTCGGAAAGGTAGCACTTTATACCTGTCACAAAACGCTGACACTGGTGACTCCTTCCAATTACACTGCAACACCGCTAGAACAAACTCTTTTATGACTAATTTTCACATATAACAAACACAACCTCAGTTCGTGTCCCCTGCCTTTAATGACAATGAGTCAGAGTCTTCAAAAAAAAAAATCACTGAGCCAGGTGCTCCTCTTCCCCCCCAGAGACAAACAATAAGTAATCAAGTACGCAGTCAAGTTAACAATACTTGTTAACTCCATAAAACAAAGACTTAATGAGCCTCGCTTAGGTATTGACCACTAGCAATGATCAAAAATGGTGATTGATAAAAGGATGAAATGACTGCTGACATACTGCTAAACTTAACACCTAGTTAAAGTGCACCAGCAGACTTTTTATACCCTCCACCCCACCCAGCCCCACGGCATGACATTATTTATTTATAGGCGTATCAGACGCTCGCTGGCCGTGCTGTGAAAATTGTCCATGCAGACGCTCATCTAAGTTTCTAAACCTGTCATTACTTAACTCTTGAATATTTTCTATCATCAACACTATCATTAAAAAGCTAATAATCTCTGCTTTCCAAAGAAATGTATCTGGTTAAGATCTGTTCAGAACTTTGGGAGTAACGGCGGGTTGAAGTCGGTACAACAGATTAAAAACTCTGCTCATGTGATGTCGGGAAACTGCCGGTGCTTTTCTTTTTGAGTCACGGGAAAGCGGTCAGGCTCTTTCTCTCTTTCTCTCTCTCTCTCCTGATCGGTTTCCCACTGGATTACTCGTCAATATCAATCAGATAACTTTTATAGGAATGTTCTCTCACTCTCACTGTTTCTGATGAAGGATTCAATGAAATTTTCCATCTGCTAGTTTTGATGTTATGATTCACGGGAGACTGAAGTGAGTTTTCGTAGCTTTACCTACTTATTTTTTTTCAAATCAAACTGATTCCTGTAAAAAAATAACTATTTCAGAATATAACTGGAGTTGTTTTGATGAAAAATATTGAGATCTTAGTGGTCGGAATGAGATGAAAAAAAAGAATTCAGAAACGTGAGTGTCGAGTTCAGTTCAGTTAATGTGAATTGTTTACTGGATGTGGATCAGACAGTTTTTTCGAGGTTTGCCTTGAAAGCTGTGAATGTTAATTGAAATAATCATTCATATTCTTTCATATAAACACTAGTAGGCCTTACTGAGAAAAACAAAGGCCTACAGAGCACAAAGAGGGGATTAGGAATAATCTTTTATTCCTTTTTTATTTTGATAGAGAATGGTAGATGTGAGACATTCAGTGCTTATTTTTGCAGATTTTATAATTAACATTGATTTCTCCTTCTTTGTGATGTATAAATGAGAGTTAAGATCAGTTTTATATTGCACAAATAAAGCCATTTGGTGAAACTTTGAAGAAGAGAGTGTACCAATTTAAAAATTGTACCCAATTAGCATAATTAATACTAATTAAATACTAATTTGCACAATTTGTTTTTACTAATTTTTCAAATTTTGTATTCAGTATCCAACCATCTATGTTCCGGCCAATTTCCATGGAAATAGCTTGAAAAAATTGAAAAGTTATTAAGAAAAAACATTTGATCTCATTGGTTAATGAGGCCCGTTTTGGACCATGTGATCCTCGTACAGAATATTACGGCAGTTTTCTAAAAATTAAGCTGTTTTTTAAAGTTTGATTTGTAATTTCTTAAGAATGGATAAACATGTTCTAATTCTGTAAAAAGTCTGTTGTTCTGCATTCAATTCTGAATTCAATGAGAGCTTCAAGTTTCAAGCAATTTGGACTGAATTTGAGTTTTCACCTGATATGCCTACCATAACAAATGAAGAAATCAGCGCCTCTGTTCGTAACCCTTTAACTCAGTCAGTGGACTGTGATAGTGAAATTTGTGATCAGGAGAATGTGCCAAATATTTGCGTATAATGTGAGCGTTTGGTGTGACAAGTGGATCCGTTATAGCAGGGTTGCACTGTATGTTAAACATATCTCCTTATGGTGTTCACCATACATTGAGAAGCGATAGCATATGAGAATAATATAACCGTGCTATTTGATAAAAATAAACGTGATTACAGAAACAAATCAGCACCTTCTGACTGATCAGTCAGAATTGAGAATTTAACAGCGCTGTGGTAAAAGTCATAAAAATATGACTCCGATTGACCCAGTGACTGCTGTACCTCCACTGCTCTTCTTGTTTAGCTTTGGCTGCACAGGCCAGTGTGGAACCCGCACTCTGAGCCTGATCCATAATTCCTGATGAGAGTAATACCATCTCCACTTAATAATTATGTGCTATTCCTCCACCTCCAGCTCAGCCAATGAGACCGGCGGCCATACTCGGCCTTAATGAGGTGCTGCAGAGTTCAGGTTGGGGGCAATGGAGAGAGAGGGGGGGAGAAATAAAAAAAGAGTGTATGAGAGAGAATAATAATAAAAGAGAGAAAGGGAGTAGAAAGGACACTGGATATAAACGAGGAATAAAATATGAAGGTGATACAGCAAAATACAGCAAAACGTTAGCCGTCATCGTTTACGGCCGTGTTATTAGTCACTTTTTGACCTCGTCTGTAGACAGCAGGAAACAAAATCGAGTCACAGAGAGCAACCACAAAGCTGGAAAGCTCACTGGCTAATAAATGCGTCAACACACACACACACACACACACACACACACACACACACACACACACACACACACACACACACAATAGACAGTGAGTGATAAGGCAGAGTTTTGCTCTGGCTTTTGCTCCTGCTTTGTCTCCAAAACTAATTTTTTTTGCCCCAAACTCATTGCACCCAAATGAAAGGTACAAATGAGAAAATAGCCTCTCTCACCCCTGCTGTTTAGTTGGTGCATGGGGCAATTAAAAAGCTCATAGTAAGAATAGGACTTTTTTTTTTTTTAAATCACACCGTCCTTATTATTGTTATTGAAATGTCAGGCTGTGGGATGAATAATAAATGGTTGGTAATTAATGTCTTAAACGAGCTGACAAACTGGATGGGTCACTGTTTCTTTCTCTCACTCTCTTTCCCTGTTTCTCTCTTTTTCCACTCCTAATTAGATAATGTAATTAGCTTTTCTGGCGGATCAGGATGATCCAAGGGGGGCCTGGTAAAAGTGTGTGTGTGGGTGAGTGGAGGGGGGGGCAAGACAACTTTGTCTGGCCCCCTACATGGGGTTCATTAGCGCACTTGATGTTGGAAGGTTAAAATGGATGGTTAACGGTTTGAAATGGAAATTTAGATTTAAATATGCTCATATCCAGAGACCATCAGTATTAATGATCTAGCATTGGTATGTCTTCCATGTACTGTATTTTAAATAAAAAGTAAGTCTTACTCACATTGTCTTATTTGCCTTGAACTGGATTCTTTTGAATACTGAAACAAAAAAAACAACTAGATAGAGACTGTGACTAAAGTCACAGTAATTTGCACTAGCTGTTACAAACTGGGACATCTGGTCACCGTACCCTATAGATCCAGAACAGTTAGAGCTCGAGAACGATACTTAGTGAGGAAAAGTTGCGCCCTGCTGCCCTGAAAAAAAAAAAACTGATTGAAAAAATCATGAAAATTGACACAGTTATAAGTGATTGAAAAAAAAATCCATTTTCATGAATCATTCCAGATCAGTGATCCAGATCAGCACCAAAAGTCATAGCAATGTAATTCACCCCAGAGGTATTCTTCATGTGAACTTCAGTGATGATTGGTTGAAAACTGAAGGAGAAATAGCGTCCTAAAAATGTTACGATAATAATAATAATAATAATAATAATAATAATAATAATAATAATAATGAGATACAGACTGTGACTAAAGTCACAGTAATGTGCGCTAGCTGTTATAAAGCGGAACGTCTGGTCACCGTACCTGTCAGGGATGGGTAGAGACGGGCAAAGGCGGAATCAAAGGACTAGGAACAGGAACTAGGAATTCGGAAACCAGGAAATCAAAACAACGCACAGTTCAGTAATGTGTCTAAACAATTCAATACTTCGCAAACTGAGTTAGTCTTTGGTGTCCTTATATATACGCGCTGAATGCGACTTAATCAAGTGCCGGTTAGAGTCATTAGCGGCGCGCACACGTGAATCAGTTTGCAGCATGCGCCGTCCAGAGCGCGTGCGAGAGTGACAGTACCCTTTAGATCCAGAACGGCAAGAGATTGAGAACAATGCTTACTGAGGAAAAGTTGTGCCTGGCCGCCCTGAACAAAATAAATAAATAAATAAACCTGATTGAAAAAAACATGAAAATTGACAGAGTGATAAGTGATTGAAAAAAAATCACGTTTTTCATGGATCATTCCAGATCAGTGATCCAAATCAGCACCAAACGTCATAGCAACATAGAGTAATTTAGCCCAGAGGTATTCTTCATGTGAAATCTGGTGATGATTGGCTGAAAACTGAGGGAGAAATAGCATCTTAAAAAAATTTATAATAATAATAAAGTCGGCGGCACGGTGGTGTAGTGGTTAGCGCTGTTGCCTCACAGCAAGAAGGTCCGGGTTCGAGCCCCGTGGCCGGCGAGGGCCTTTCTGTGCGGAGTTTGCATGTTCTCCCCGTGCCCGCGTGGGTTTCCTCCGGGTGCTCCGGTTTCCCCCATAGTCCAAAGACATGCAGGTTAGGTTAACTGGTGACTCTAAATTGAGCGTAGGTGTGAATGTGAGTGTGAATGGTTGTCTGTGTCTATGTGTCAGCCCTGTGATGACCTGGCGACTTGTCCAGGGTGTACCCCGCCTTTCGCCCGTAGTCAGCTGGGATAGGCTCCAGCTCGCCTGCGACCCTGTAGAACAGGATAAAGCGCCTAGAGATAATGAGATGAGATGAGCTGCTAACGCTAACACCACAGATAATTGTATGAAAAATACACCGAATGTTATGTAGACGTGAGAAGTGAGGCTGCGCCTGATTTCTTTTCAGCCCAGACTGTAGACTCACGCATTGTTGAGAGTGATTACGCCTGGTTTTCCTGTACCGTACATTTGTAACTTATTTAATCTTGCTTCAACAACGAATTCAAAACACGTCATCAGCAGTGACTGAGAAAGCCGATGTGAAATAAATTAGGCAGGTGGAATAAACCAGTGTTGTAGTCGAGTCACTAAACCTTAAACCTTGAGTCCGAGTCCAGTCTCGAGTCCGAATCAAGTCCAAGTCATTAAAGAAAATTTCGAGTCGAGTCTGACACAAATAACACAGCTGTCACACACGTGCACACACACACTCTCTAAAACACATTAATAGCTTTGAGTAGAGTGAAGATGTATGTCCCGGATTATAGCCTACAATAAATTCACACACAAAAAAGTCTTCTATCAGGAATATTTAGGAGATGGCTGGTGGCATTAATATTAAGCATCCATGTCAAAAACATAACACTCTCACAAACATAACACTCGAATGTGCTTTACTGTAACAAATCCGAGGCCTCGTTTCCAGTATGAAGAGTTTGGTTCCAAAACGCTATATATCCAATTCCACTGTTTCGAGAAAAATCACTTTTTCTGATTACGGGAAGTGAAAAAAGTAAAACCACTGTATCCTGTTTTAAAAGTTATTGACTACTTAGTGATAATAAACTTCAAAAATGAAATCCAGAACTAATTAACAGCTTTTAACTGAACCAAGTAATTTTTTTTTGGTCAAGTCGCTACCTATCCATGCCACGGGATTTCCCCCCAGAATGCTACATATCCCTTTCTATTTAAAGTGCATTTAACCGTGTTCTTTCATGACAGATTATTTTATTTTTTTTGATTATCTTATCGAAATTAAACATAATTCAGCGTGAAATTGTCCAATAAATGTGAGAAGTGCCGAAGCGATTTCCTACTTCATAGGCACAGCCATCTTAGAAGACTTCAAGCCAATGGCGGCCTCTGACTGGCCAAAAGAATATGTCCGGTTTTGAGAAAAATCTGTGATGGCGCTTGTTGCGTTTTGGAATGAAAGGCCGTAATGCAGTGTGTAGATCAATGGCAGATATCGTGTTTTGGCAAAAACTGTATATGGTACGAGTAAGATATGATAATTGCTGATGGTTTGGTGGCGGGAGTTTCAATTTTTCAAATTTGGCATTTATCGCATTTTAGAACTAAACTCTTCAATGTACGAGTCCGAATGCAGTTAATGCACGAGTCCGAGTCATCAGTGCTCAAGTCCAAGTCAAGTCATGAGTCCTTAAAATTAGGGCACATGTCGGACTTGAGTACTACAAGCCTGGAATAAACAAACATCAACAAGGTGGATTACTTTCTTGGAATATCATTTATGAAGAAAAATTTTTGTATTGTAAAATACCTTCAGAGGAAAAATGATACTGCACGCTAAGGACACGTTGTTCAAGCTAAGTATAAATGAACGCAAGATCTAGCTAGAAGAAAGTGATGCTTTTCTGTTTAGTGTGCTTGCTATTCAGAAAAGATATGGCAACATGAAAGCCTTGATGGAAAAAATAACAGTCACAAATGGTGTTGTCTATCTGGTGTTGTGTTTTCTGACAAAGAGTGTGTTCCTGTGTGTGTATTTTATTTTATTTTATTTTATTTTTTAGCTCTACTAGACAAGAAAGTAATGATCCACGCGAAAATATCAAATCAGGACCAACAAAATGCACAAAGACACCCTTTGAGAGACAAAAAAAAGTCTCAGGTGAATGAAACAGATACTCTGTGATTCCAGACGACCGTAATTTGGCCTGGTTATGATCTTTTCCCTGTTTAACGTATCAATGCAACCCATACGAGCCAAACAAACCATCCACATCTCTCTCTCTCTTTCCCTGCATCCTTTCACTGGCCAGGCTGCAACTAGACATCCCTTCCTAATCAGCAGGCTCGCCGCTTACAGACCGGTTGCCATAGTAATATGCTGCCTGGTCGACATGGCAACCGCTCGGAGGTCCACTATTGAAATTGGAAGTCGGAGGGGTAGCAGGGGGGTGATGATATTGTTAGGGAGGGGATGGGGCAAGAGCAAGAGATATAGAAACTCCAGTCCAAGAGAGGAATATGAGATAGTGAAGGGTGGAGGGTGGGGGGTGGTGTGAAGAAAGAAAGAAAGAAAGAAAGAAAGAAAGAAAGAAAGAAAGAAAGAGACAGGGCAGGACAAGCAGCCGAGAAATATCCCTGCATCTAAGCATCAAAGCATCATATCCCAGTGTTTCTGACACACCAATGTCCCAACAATGCCATTACGCTAATGCAGCTAATGTCGCTAATGTATGACATCACATGCTTTACGAGCAGCGCATACAGCGTCAATGTATCCAATCTCGAGAAAGGATGATAAACTAATATTGCGTTTTAAAAGCGCCATCGATTATTATTAGCAATGTATACCAGTATATAACATTTCTCACACACGCATACTAATATATATATATATATATATATATATATATATATATATATATAAAATACACACACAAACAATGAAATAAAGAATAATGCGTTAAACATTTGATGGAGTTAGGAGCCATTAGGGTTATGAGTAACCATATCTGATCTTGTAAAAGGCAAAAACGATCTGGAGTCTGGAGTCAATCTCCGATTCTGACAGTAAATGAAATCATGGAGCATAATAATCGTCTAGTGCTCATGGTTCTTAAAGTGGAATCCAGGGACCACCAGGCGTCTTTGATTTTATTCTTATTTTATTAACAACGTCATGGTGGTGAAGATCATGAACAACTACGACCAAAATACTTTGTTATTATGGACAATAACACTTATGGCATATACAGGACATAGTTTGTATTCTCAAATATGCTCGGTTATAACATCTCATTCAGGATCTGCATGATACAAAGCCAGTAATTTTATATGTCACTGCTTAAAAGCCGAGCTCCTGATGAGTTAAAGAGCAAAATATTTCCAAGAGCACAAAATCACCCTGAATAGAATAATAATATTACAGCTCCATGAATTGTGTCGTGTTTTTCACCTCAATAAATCACTGCATTGTGTTTGACAGTGAGACCAATAATGAGAGACGCATTACAGTTATGATACATATTTATTCCTTTCTTTGACGCTGCATGCCATGTGCCAGAAACACCACCACCACATTTATTATGGTGCGACTCTGCTGGGTGCCTGGGGGACAGCAGTGAACCAGTGCTTTCACTTTACATCACTACTGTAGAGTTACCATCCAATATCACACTCCATACATCAAACAGTTGTCTGGTTACATCTCTCACATCCACACATGTGCAGCACTATTAGGACTAATCCCCATGCACCTGTTCCTGATTAGAGCTCAATCACAGCGCAGACATTTATATAAGGACTCTGAGTAACACACAGTGTTTGCGAATGCCTTGTATTTTTCTGGTTTTGACCCTGTTTGTGTTTTTGGACTGTGAGTATTGTATTCCCTCTGATATCCTGTCTGTGCCTCACTCCATCACTGCCTGGTTTTCGACTCTGCCTCCGTTCGTCTCCATTTGTTTGTGAGTGTGTTTTCAATAAAACTCTTCTTGCACTTACATCTGTCCATCACCCTTACAAGACACAAACTGTCACCTGTCCAACAAACTAGTGGACTAATAAACCTGTTTTAACTTGTTTTGCATGAAACTGTCATGAATATTTTCTGTAAAATGTGTTAGGAAATGGCAGCACGGTGGTGTAGTGGTTAGCGCTGTCGCCTCACAGCAAGAAGGTCTGGGTTCGAGCCCCGTGGCCGGCAAGGGCCTCTCTGTGCGGAGTTTGCATGTTCTCCCCGTGTCCGCGTGGGTTTCCTCCGGGTGCTCCGGTTTCCCCCACAGTCCAAAGACATGCAGGTTAGGTTAACTGGTGACTCTAAATTGAGCGTAGGTGTGAATGTGAGTGTGAATGGTTGTCTGTGTCTATGTGTCAGCCCTGTGATGACCTGGCGACTTGTCCAGGGTGTACCCCGCCTTTCGCCCGTAGTCAGCTGGGATAGGCTCCAGCTCGCCTGCGACCCTGTAGAACAGGATAAAGCGGCTAGAGATAATGAGATGAGATGAGGTGTTAGGAAATAATCAGACGTGATTTTTTAAAAAGCAAATTAAAAATTAGCCCTGGATACAAACCCATCTATCTCATGTCAATAAAGATACAAATTTCATAGTCTGGTGGTCAAGTGTTTATGAGATACGGTGCCTTGCACTTATGATTGGGTTCCCTGTGGTGGTACACATATGTCGTACGGTAGCGAAAGCCATTAAAAATCAGGTCGATGCATTACCATTTTCTCTTAAGTATAGAGCTCTGCTAAAACAATATATTAAAAAAAGTGTGTAAATGTCAATATGGTGGAATTTTTGTCAGATATTTGTTTATCATTTATGGTCACTAGTGTCAGCAATTTGTAAAAGTAATTTCCTGTTTACACAGTTGCACAATATTTCCTTACGAGTGACATATGCCATGGTTTTGGTTCTCCATATCCTGAATGGAGCTTGGATGAAAAATACAAGTGGCGTATTTCCCAGTAAAACACTCGTGTCTATATAATATAGTCCATTATTTACCTAATATGATCGTTTTCAGAAAGTCTAGGCAATGCTATACAGTGAATCAGACAGTTCGAAGTTGCTTTTGGAGAAATGTGTTTATTTTCTTGGTAAATATAGGACCATCACTCAGATTTTTCATCATTTCTCGGCTATTTTCCATATTTCCATTTGCATTTTGTATTAATTAAACATATACAAAAAAATCCTATCAATAAACGCAAAAGTGTTTAATGATAAGGGGTGTGTTTGTGACTTTTTCTTTCTAAAACGTCTCTTTTTTATAACAAGTAGCAGGATTCGAATCATGGCGTTTATGCAAACATGTCCAAGAGATTTCACTAACATCGCCTGGACAGCGAGGTCTGTAATTTCACACTACAGTAAGATGCAAACTGGCAGATCTCACTGGTGCACTCTCCCTGAACTGTGTCTCAATTCACCGCTGTACGTCTCCCTTTCTAGCTCTCTGACTCCCAAAATTAGTCTACAACCATCAATCCATAGTTTCTATTTTCTCTCTGCATTCGACTCGCTTGCCAATTTTTTCCTTTCAATTCTTCACTCATGTTTTTGCTTCTTCTATGAAAAAAAACCCCAAAAACCCACACACTGTGCCTCAAAATGTGTAGCTATATTTAACAGTTTTGGTCAACATGCATAAAAATTCCAGGTGAATTCAGGCATAGACCTTTGTGTTCATCAAGTCTCGTGGATCTGAGCTTGATGAAAGATCTTGCTTGCTTCTCCAAGTCTTCCTGATGCACCGAGCTCACCATTCACTGCCAATTACAGTGAGCTTAAACAGGGTAAGAAAGTGCGTCATCCATATAATTTAATTAGAGCCTGTGGACACACACACACACACACACACACACACACACACACACACCGGCATGTCCACATGCACTCAGCAGTGTGAGAGAGCACAAAAGGTTAATTTGTGTGGCAACATGTACACCCAGCCTGGTGTGGGCCAAATCAGGACCCAACAAGAGCTGAATTCAAGTTCAATATCCTTCAGACTCACTCTTCTGAGAGATACTTGAATTGATTCAGTTAAATGATTCATTCTCACTTGTTTGGTTGCATGTTTTGGCCAAAAGTGCAGCTTGTTCAACTCAAGTGGTGTAAAATAGATAATAATAATAATAATAATAATTATTATTATGGCATATTCTTTTATAATAATTTATTATTGCAAATTCTTTTATAATATATATGATATGCCTCCATTATATCTCCAGTTTGGACCAAATGCGAGTCACTGACCCCACTGAGTCAAGTGATTCAATGGACGAGACCGTCAATGACGGTGTAGCTCACTCCGGCCCCGTCTAGTCCAGAAGGAACGATCTAAAGTACTCAATAAATGTTGCAAGCTATATACACTATATACAAGCTATATATAGAAGCCATATCCACCTTAGAAATACTGACCTATTTGCCAGAAAGAATCCAAAATGGTGATGAATTGACCAAGAAGAAGTGATTTTTGTTGAACTGCAAGATGTTAAGGTTTAATTAGTCCATAACTTCATTAATAATTGTAATGAAGCAAATCTGGGTAGAAGTTCTATGCACCCTAGGTACCCCTACCTTCATACCAGAAAGAATCAAAATCGGTGAAGAATTGAGGGAGAAGGAGCGATTTGTATGGAAACTGCTCGTTAGGGATTGATTACTTACTCCATATCTTCATTATTAATGGCAATTATGCAAATTTGAGTACAAGCTATGTATATGCACCCCAGAGAGACCTACAGTGGTGCTTGAAAGTTTGTGAACCCTTTAGAATTTTCTATATTTCTGCATAAACATGACCTAAAACATCATCAGATTTTCACACAAGTCCTAAAAGTAGATAAAGAGAACCCAGTTAAACAAATGAAACAAAAATATTATACATGGTCATTTATTTATTGAGGAAAATTATCCAATATTACATATCTGTGAGTGGCAAAAGTATGTGAACCTTTGCTTTCAGTATCTGGTGTGACCCCCTTGCACAGCAATAACTGCAACTAAACGTTTGCGGTAACTGTTGATCAGTCCTGCACACCGGCTTGGAGGAATTTTAGCCCGTTCCTCCGTACAGAACAGCTTCAACTCTGGGATGTTGGTGGGTTTCCTCACATGAACTGCTCGCTTCAGGTCCTTCCACAACATTTCCATTGGATTAAGGTCAGGACTGACTTGTCCATTCCAAAACATGAACTTTATTCTTCTTTAACCATTCTTTGGTAGAACGACTTGTGTGCTTAGGGTCGTTGTCTTGCTGCATGACCCACCTTCTCTTGAGATTCAGTTCATGGACAGACATCCTGACATTTTACTTTAGAATTCGCTGGTATAATTCAGAATTCATTGTTCCATCAATGATGGCAAGCCGTCCTGGCCCAGATGCAACAAAACAGGCCCAAACCATGATACTACCACCACCATGTTTCACAGATGGGATAAGGTTCTTATGCTGGAATGCAGTGTTTTCCTTTCTCCAAACATAACGCTTCTCATTTAAACCAAAAAGTTCTATTTTGGTCTCATCCCTCCACAAAATATTTTTCCAATAGCCTTCTGGCTTGTCCACGTGATCTTTAGCAAACTGCAGACGAGCAGCAATGTTCTTTTTGGAGAGCAGTGGCTTTCTCCTTGCAACCCTGCCATGCATGCCATTGTTGTTCAGTGTTCTCCTGATGGTGAACTCATGAACATTAATGTTAGCCAATGTGAGACAGGTGTTCAGTTGCTTAGAAGTTACCCTGGGGTCCTTTGTGACCTCGCCGACTGTTACACACCTTGCTCTTGGAGTGATCTTTGTTGGTCGACCACTCCTGCGGAGAGTAACAATGGTCTTGAATTTCCTCCATTTGTACACAATCTGTCTGACTGTGGATTGGTGGAGTCCAAACTCTTTAGAGATGGTTTTGTAACCTTTTCCAGCCTGATGAGCATCAACAACGCTTTTTCTGAGGTCCTCAGAAATCTCCTTTGTTTGTGCCATGATACACTTCCACAAACATGTGTTGTGAAGATCAGACTTTGATAGATCCCTGTTCTTTAAATAAAACAGGGTGCCCACTCACACCTGATTGTCATCCCATTGATTGAAAACACCTGACTCTAATTTCACCTTCAAATTAACTGCTAATCCTAGAAGTTCACATACTTTTGCCACTCACAGATATTGGATCATTTTCCTCAATAAATAAATGACCAAGTATAATATTTTTGCCTCATTTAAACTGGGTTCTCTTTATCTACTTTTAGGACTTGTGTGAAAATGTGATGTTTTAGGTCCTATTTTATGCAGAAATATACAACCCCAATTGCAAAAAAGTTGGGACACTGTGTAAACTGTAAATAAAAACAGAATGCAATAATTTGCAAATCAGGGAACCCTATATTTCATTGAAAATAGTACAAAGACAACATATGAAATGTATTGCTTTTTTGAAAAAATATATGCTCATTTTGAATTTGATGTCAACAACAACATGTTTCAGAAAAGTTGGGATAGGGACATGTTTACCACTGTGTTGCATCACCTCTACTTTTAACAATACTCTGTAAACATTTGGGAACTGAGGAGACCAACTGCTGTAGATTTGAAAGAGAAATGTTGTCCCATTCTTGCCTGATATACAGTTTCAGTTGCTCAACAGTTTGGGGTCTCCTTTGTCATATTTTGCGCTTCATAATGAACCAAATGTTTTAAATGGGAGACAGGTCTGGACTGCAGGCCAGTTTAGCACCCAGCCTCTTTTAATATGAAGCCATGCAGTTTTAATATGTGCAGAAAGTGGTTTGGCATTGTCTTGCTGAAAGAAGGAAGGCCTTCCCTGAAAAATATTTTATCTGAATGGCAGCATATTGCTCTGAAATGTGTTTATATCATTGAGCATTAATGATGCTTTCCCAGATGTACAAGCTACCCATGTCATGTGCACTAATGCCCCCTCATACCATCACAGATGCTGCTTTTGAACTGTGCACTGATAACAAGCCGGATGGTCCCTCTCCTCTTTAGCCTGGAGGACGTGATGTCCATGAGTTCTAAAAAGAATTTCTACTTTTGATTCGTCAAACCTCGGGACAATTTTCCATTTCGCTTCAGTCCATCGTAAAAGAGCTCGGGCCCAGAGAAGGGGGCGGTGTTTCTGGATATTGTTTCTATCTGGTTTTAACTTGCATTTGTGGACACAGTAATAAACTGTTTCACAGACGATGGTTTTCTGAAGTGCTCCTGAGCCCATACAGTGATTTCCACTACAGACACGTGTCTGCTTTTAATGCAGTGTCTCCTGAGGGCCTGAAGATCACAGGCATCCAATGTCAGTTTTCAGCCTTGTCTCTTGCATACAGAGATTTCTCCAGATTCTTTGAATCTTTTAATGATATTATGGACCATAAATGATGTGATCCCCAATTCTTTGCAATTTTACATTGAGAAATGTTATTCTTAAATTGTTGCACTGTTTGCCTACACAGTCTTTGACAAAGCGGTGAAGCCCTCCCCATCTTTACTTCTGAGAGACTCCGCCTCTCTGGGATGCTCTTTTTATCCCCAATCATATTACTGACCTGTTGCCAATTAACCTAATTATTTTTTTTTAGCGTTACACAACTTTTTCAGTCTTTTGTTGCCCCTGTCCCAACTTTTCTGAAACATGTTACTGAGATCAAATTCAAAATGAGCAAATATTTTTCAAAAAACAATACAATTTCTCAGTTTCAACATTTGATATGTTGTCTTTGTACTATTTTCAGTGAAATATAGGGTTTCCATGATTTGCAAATCTTTACATTCTGTTTTTATTTGTTTTACACAGTGTCCCAACTTTTTTGGAATCAGGGTTGTAGAAAATTCTAAAGGGTTCACAAACTTTCAAGCACCACTGTACCTTCCTGCCAAAAAGACAAAAAACTGGTGAAGAATTGACAGAGAAGAAGTGATTTTCATGAAATGTGGACACCAGATGGAGGCTGGACAACACATGATGGCATAAACTCTTCACTTGTTGGCCGGTGAGCTAATGGGTGGATCGAATCTCGATCATGACCAAAAGATGGTTCAGTGATTCTGATTCAATGATTCTGATTCAGCATACAGGCAACTAACACGACTAATATAATTCTTTAAAAATAAAAGAATGACAGATAAACACACAACATAAACCTACATAATCTCTCTGTCTGATAATCATGAATTCTTTTTTTTCGCAACTTCTGTATTGCAATTTTATGCCGCAAAGCCTGTTAAAGGTAATTGAACAAACAAGAATGGCTCTGATTCATTCATCTAAGTGATTCATTCAAAAAGATTTATTACTGAATTGAATCATTTATGATTGATGTTTGTTTCTAGTTAAGGAATACAGCAGCAGCTCAAATAGTGTCGAATTCAAAGCTTATGATCATTGTTAATTCATATTATTTTTGTAATATATTATTGTATACGGGCGGCACGGTGGTGTAGTGGTTAGCGCTGTCGCCTCACAGCAAGAAGGTCCTGGGTTCGAGCCCCGTGGCCGGCAAGGGCCTTTCTGTGCGGAGTTTGCATGTTCTCCCCGTGTCCGCGTGGGTTTCCTCCGGGTGCTCCGGTTTCCCCCACAGTCCAAAGACATGCAGGTTAGGTTAACTGGTGACTCTAAATTGAGCGTAGGTGTGAATGTGAGTGTGAATGGTTGTCTGTGTCTATGTGTCAGCCCTGTGATGACCTGGCGACTTGTCCAGGGTGTACCCCGCCTTTCGCCCGTAGTCAGCTGGGATAGGCTCCAGCTTGCCTGCGACCCTGTAGAAGGATAAAGCGGCTAGAGATAATGAGATGAGATTATTGTATACTATGATTCATTGAATCTGCTGAGTCAAGTGATTCACTGAAGCGAGAAATAAATCTCAGCCATAAGAGAAAAGTTTATAATACTGGTCTGCTGAACACGCAAATATTGGTCAAGAGCAAAATGATTCATTGATTCAGATTGCAGAAATGACTCATGCAATTCAAGAATGTTTAAAAAAAAGATAAAATATACATAAATATGGGCGGCACGGTGGTGTAGTGGTTAGCGCTGTCGCCTCACAGCAAGAAGGTCCGGGTTCGAGCCCCGGGGCCGGCGAGGGCCTTTCTGTGTGGAGTTTGCATGTTCTCCCCGTGTCCGCGTGGGTTTCCTCCGGGTGCTCCGGTTTCCCCCACAGTCCAAAGACATGCAGGTTAGGTTAACTGGTGACTCTAAATTGACCGTAGGTGTGAATGTGAGTGTGAATGGTTGTCTGTGTCTATGTGTCAGCCCTATGATGACCTGGCGACTTGTCCAGGGTGTACCCCGCCTTTCGCCCGTAGTCAGCTGGGATAGGCTCCAGCTTGTCTGCGACCCTGTAGAAGGATAAAGCGGCTAGAGATAATGAGATGAGATGAGATGAGATACATAAATATAAATATATATGAGGTGGCATGGTGGTGTCGTGGTTAGCACTGTTGTCTCACAGCAAGAAGGTCCGGGTTTGAGCCCCGTGGCCGGCGAGGGCCTTTCTGTACGGAGTTTGCATGTTCTCCCCGTGTCCGCGTGGGTTTCCTCCAGGTGCTCCGGTTTCCCCCACAGTCCAAAGACATGCAGGTTAGGTTAACTGGTGACTCTAAATTGAGCGTAGGTGTGAATGTGAGTGTGAATGGTTGTCTGTGTCTATGTGTCAGCCCTGTGATGACCTGGCGACTTGTCCAGGGTGAACCCCGCCTTTCGCCCGTAGTCAGCTGGGATAGGCTCCAGCTTGCCTGCGACCCTGTAGAACAGGATAAAGCGGCTACAGATGATGAGATGAGATCTTATTTCAGATCATGGGTCAACAGGCAAATATCAGAATGATCCTCAGACACAGCAATGGATTGAAGACTCAGTAGCACGGTGTGTGTGTGTGTGTGTGTGTGTGTGTGTAACTGATAAAGATGAAGGAAAAAGGATCCTAAATAAACCAGGCGTCTGGGATTAGAAATGAAAAGCGTGAGCATGATACTAGAGTCAAAGCAGGATCAAAACAGGAACAGCCTGAAATTTGACCGTGACCAAATCACAGATTTTGAACACACACATTCTGGACCAGCCATGCATCCCGACAGACCACAGAGTGGGCATGGGGCGGAGTGGTATCTTTTGTTCGATGAGGAGGCCCCATAATTGGTATTGATCAGCCTATTATGGTGTATTACCCTCCAATTGGGTTTACCTAACTTTAAAGTCAAGTTCATTGGCTTGCAAGTGACAGCATTTTAAGTGAGCCATTGAACCCCCTACCAAGGTGATGAGATGGTGTAGAATCAGTAAACCATTCAGAAGAACCAAAGAGCCACAGGTACATGACTACATCGGAGAAAACTGAAGAAGAGAAATTGCACTGATTATTGCTCAGAGTAAAATGTGATTAAATTCACTGAAAGATCTTTGAGATCTTTGTGCTCATGTGAGCCCAAATAAACAAATCTTTCCTCAACAACTAAACACTGGGACTCAGCATCTGAACGAGTTGAGGGTTCTTCAAGGTTTCTTTAATGGTTCATTGGAAAAAGTTCCAATTTTTGAGCTTCACACGAGTGTTTAACTTGGATCCATTTCTGAGTTCTCAAATCAGAGCTTTTAATGGGCTGACCAGAACAACAACCGGAGAACTCGTTAGTTTATATAACCCCAATTCCCAAAAAGCTGGGACGCTGTGTAAACTGTAAATAAAAACAGAATGTGATAATTTGCAAATCATGGAAACCCTATGTTTCACTGAAAATAGTACAAAGACAACATATCAAATGTTGAAACTGAGAAATTTTATTGTTTTTTGAAAAATACTATCTGCTCAGCAACACATTTCTAAAAAGTTGGGACAGGGGCGTGTTTACTACTGTGTTGCATCACTTCTACGTTTAACAACACTCTGTAAACATTTGGGAACTGAGGAGACCAATTGCATTAGATTTGAAAGAGAAATGTTGTCCCATTCTTGCCTGATATACAATTTCAGCTGGGTCACCTTTGTCATATTTTGCGCTTCATAATGCGCCAAATCTTTTAAATAGGAAACAGGTCTGGACTGCAGCAGGCCAGTTTAGCACCCAGACTCTTTTACTACGGAGCCATGCAGTTGTAATATGTGCAGAAAGCAGTTTGGCATTGTCTTGCTGAAAGAAGGAAGGCCTTCCCTGAAAAAGATTTTGTCTGGATGGCAGCATATTGCTCTAAAACATGTTTATATAATTTAGCATTAATGATACCTTCCCAGATGTACAAGCTACCCATGTCATGTGCACTAATGCCCCCTCATACCATCACAGATGCTGCTTTTGAACTGTACACTGATAACAAGCCGGATGGTCCCTCTCCTCTTTAGCCTGGAGGATGTGGGGTCCATAGTTTCTAAAAAGAATTTCTACTTTTGATTCATCAGACCTCGGGACAGTTTTCCACTTCGCCTCAGTCCATCGTAAGAGAGCTCAGGCCCAGAGAAGGGGGCGGGGTTTCTGGATATTGTTTATATCTGGTTTTAACTTGTGTAGACGCAGTAATGAAGTGTTTTCACAGACGATGGTTTTCTGAAGTGCTCCTGAGCCCATACAGTGATTTCCACTACAGACACGTGTCTGTTTTTAATGCAGTGTCTCCTGAGGGCCTGAAGATCACAGGCATCCAGTGTCAGTTTTCAGCCTTGTCTCTTGCATACAGAGATTTCTCCAGATTCTCTGAATCTTTTAATGATATTATGGACCATACATGATGTGATCCCCAAATTCTTTGCGGTTTTACATTGAGAAGCGTTATTCTTAAATTGTTGCACTGTTTGCCCACGCAGTCTTTCACAGAGCGGTGAAGCCCTCCCCATCTTTACTTCTGAGAGACTCCGCCTCTCTGGGATGCTCTTTTTAGACCCAATCATGTAACTTTTGTTGCCCCTGTCCCCAACTTTTCTGAAACATGTTGCTGACATCTAAATTAAAAATGAGCATTCAAAAAACAATACAATTTTTCAGTTTCAACATTTGATATGTTGTCTTTGTCCTATTTTCAATGAAATATAGGGATTCTTTGATTTGCAAATCATCACATTCTGTTTTTATTTATGTTTTACGTAGCATCCCAACATTTTTGGAATTGGGTTTGGAAAAATTGCAGATCTATTAGAACTTTTCACCTTGTGAAATATGGATACATTATGCAAAAGCAAGAGTTTTGTTTTGAAAATTGGGTACACCATAATATTAAAGGTAAACTGCTGTTAAGATTTTTCAAGTGTAGGTCATAAAAAGAATTTTCCCCGACACCCAATTATTTTTGTTTAGTGACCCAAAGCTACTGAATTCGAATCACAGACTTCCAATCTTATTAGTTTTTTTTTTTTTAAATAGAACAATTAATGAATTTAGAGCCACGTGGCCCTAAATTCTCTGCTATTTTTTCCTGCTTCACCATGATCCAATTCAAGATACTATGTCATGCATCACGTGGTGGGCTTTCCCCGTTCGCACAATGCATTGTGGGATACAAATTTGAAACAAGAGAGAAAAATGGAGGACGTGAGTGTGTGAATGAAACGTGAAAGACCGACTGCAGTAACTAAAAGCGAGAAGAAAAGACGTTATGTTATATATGAAGGAAAGGAAACGCAGGACCAAACGAATAAATATTGGCGCTCAGCGAGAGCCTCGGTGTGATCAGCTGTTCATTTAGCAACAGAATGATGGAACTGTCAGTGCACGCTCAAAGGTAAACCTGCGCATACACACGCACACGGACTTCCTCTGTCTGCTTGACTGCGTGAAGTTACTATAAATGGATAAAAAGTACATCATGATGAATTGAATGATTGATGTTGGCAGGTTGCTGTGATGGAACAGAAACGACAGACTGTCATAAACGAATTTGGTGAAGTCATATATCAGATATGAAAGTGAAATAGTGACACTACTACCTCACTAGTGAAAATGTAGCTAGTTAAACTAGAGATTTGATTTTACGCTAAGAGGTTTACATGTGAGAAATTGATCAGCGTTTTTTTTTTCCACCAGGACAATGCTCCGTCTCCTGTGAGTTACCACAGAAATCGGAAATTAATCCATTAATCCATCACCGTCTAAATAAAAAAATGGAACAAGATTGAAGTGAACATCTCCATCCTTTGAGCTCTCTGTGTTCAGTCAGATGCTTTGCTTCTATATGAGTCCTGACATTTTCAAAGCAAACTTTGGAAACGCCGTTCTTCTCCATCTCCTTCTCTTCGTGGCTCTGAGGGACAGTGCGGCAGCGGTAGCGGCGGCGAGGCTTTGGAGCGAGATCGTGTTTGTACAGATTCAATTAGAATGTGCAAACAATGGCAGGCCTTGATGGACCGTCGAGATACAAAGGCTCGGCGAGGCCTATGACAGCATCCTATTCATTAACCCTCTCAAGAATTTAATAAGTCTTCCATGCAGCTTGGCTCGACCAAGATTGGGTGGGCTGTGATCAGATCAGGAGAGACGGCGAAGGTCTGAGAGAAGGAGAGACGTCCATTGTACCTCCTGTCGCTAGGTCACATGACTATCTGACTATCTGCACCATCCTGGAGAGCAGTTAGTGCAGCAAGCCGTAATCCAGTGCAGAAAAAAAAAGAAGAAGAAGACAATGACAAGCAGGGACTCCCCAATTAAAGCCCAGCTGAGTTTTTTCTCTTCCGTGCATGCACCCCCCACCTCCACTAGTCTTGTTCCTCTCCCAATTAAAGAAGGGCCAATTTATCAGAGCACCAGGTCCCTGCACACAACCTTAACCCAGAATTACCCTCCCTTCTCTCCTACACACACACACACACACACACACACACACACACACACACACACACACACACACACACAGGTATCGGTCTTCATTTAGAGCATAGTGCTCAGCATTAAATGGAAATCAATGGTGTAAGTTTAGCAAATAGTTAATTACTGCTGGGTCTCGGATTGATCCGAAGCCCCGAGTGCTGGCAGCCGTGTGCGGTCATTTATCTCTTTCATCTGCCATTAAAAATACGAAAGGAAAGAGAAAATGAGATGAGGAGAGATGGTGATCGTGAAGATGGCCAGGGCGACAGACAGACAGGTGTTGGGACTCTACAAAATGCTTTTCTTGCAATAATAATAATAATAGAAAAAGTAGACCAAAGAAAAAAAAGGTTGTGTTTACAATTTTTGGCCATCCAAGAGCGATTAGCATTTAAAAAAAAAAAAAATTATTAGGCTCCATTTCCCGTCTAGCCGGTATTACGTTAATTATTGCAAATTGTTTTGCTTTGGAATAATAAAGAGCCAAAACTGCAGAAGTTCATGTGTTTTAAACGTATTAAACTATTCATGCATACAGTACAGAAAACAAATAACACAAAATACAACAAGATTTTTTGCTCTAAACAGATTTCAGGGATTTTTTTTTCTTTCACTGGGTCAGGGGGGAGGGTGGTTTAAAGTGGGCTAAAACTTACAGTACGTTTTAATTAAAATGCTGCTTTTGGAAGAAGAACAATATTTAGTGTGCTTTTTAAAACATTTTTTATTTAGTTTCTCAATGCCTGATATCAGTCTTGCATGAAACCTGAAACTCAGACCTGTGCACTTTAGTCTTGGATCTAAAAGGCGAACCAGGTTCCACCTAAATAAATAAATAAATAAAAGTGCCCTTCCCAATCATAAAAAAAGTCCTTGACTCTTGACTGATTGCTGAGTGCAGGGAGAGCAGCATAGGCAATCAGCAGCGACGTGATGAGGACTGAGGGCAAAAAAAAAAGCAACAGAACAACACACAAGTTGGAAAACAAAATGGCTGTGATCGCCGGCGGGGGGATTGGAGGGGTGGGTGGTGTTAGAGAGGACTTGTATTCTGCAATTACAGTCCTGTACCCCTTCCAGCGACCCCTCCTGTCCCGTCCTTCCCCCCTTCAGTTGGGTCTGCTGCACTCGATGGCTGGCGTGATTTCTGACAGAGAAGGTTATTAGATTTTATTGGAGGAAATAGACGCTGGTGGTTTTGAATGGCACGGCAATGTGGAGGGGGGTGGAGGAGGAGGAGGAGGAGGAGGAGCGCAGGAAGGAGTTGGGGTGGGGTGGTATTGGTGGTGGTGGTGTTGGTGGTGGGGGGGCTGGATCAGACCATCTTTTCCCCTGAGACCCACCGATGCTGCTGGCTTTAAGCTGGACATCACATCACATCCCAACGCTTCATTCCAACCTCCGAGGTCAGCGCACCTCTCTCCGGCCTTGAACTCAACACCTCTAAACTCCATCTATTTCCTGTCTTCACATCACCCGTTGCAGTCACACACACTGACCAGGCAACAGTGTCCTTTCTGACATTTTCACCAAGACATTTTCACCAAGCTTCTCGTTACGATGCTAATCGATCAGATCTGAGCTCGTTGATTAGCACTGATTTTAAAATTGATCAGGATTTTCCTATGGAATTGGGCTACTTAAAAATCACCCTATTATACATTCATGAAATTAGCTACACACTCAGAAAAGCAGTGATGTAGCATTCGTTGGATACAGTAATTAATTAACCCTTTCATGCATGAATTAATAAAAAAAAAGCGTAAATGGGTTGGCCATCTGTAGGAATAACTTGAGCACATGGTATGGAGAAAAAACAAATACAGTATTATTAACATATTAAACGTATTTGTTAAAATCAAATTCTGTAAAATGTTATGAGATTTTGTTATAGGTGGAGGCTTCAAATAAGTCCGATGGGCTTTCTGACTCTCGCGGCACTATAATTGCTTACTTTTTTTTTTTTACTTTCTTGCGTTTCTTAAATTCTGGCAAAAAAAAAAAAGGTCAAAAATATGTAATGTTGATCACCAAAATTATAAATATCTTTAAAAAAAACCCAAACAAAGCAATTTTCTTTTATGTATAAGGTTTACATGGGCTAGAACAATTGCATGATTTAAAAAAATCCAAATAAATAAATAAGTGAATAAATAAATAAATAAATAAATAAGTGAACGAATGAATGAATGAATGAATAAATAAATAAATAAAAGCTATGGTGTTCAGTGGAATCTGGCACAAAAAATATTATTTATTATTATTTAAATTTTATTTCATTTTAAGTTTGTGTCAAAAAAGTTTGTAAAGATATCCAGTACCAAAGATATTCTGCATTGACAAAAACTTAAAAAAAAGTAAAAGTAAAAATTATTTCGAAACAATGATTTTGAGAATAAATATAAAAAGTTAAACAATTTCAAGTGATGATTTGGAGGTGAGTTCCATCTTATTGTAGAAACATATTTATTCCATCCACATTCACTGGATATGAGTGATCGTGCGCTCTGATTGGCTACTCTACGACTAGGATATCAGCTCATATGTGAGCTGTGAGTCAAGAAAAACAAAATGGCGGCGCGTGTTGCTGAGCCAACTGAGGATGAAATAAAAACTCTACTTGAAAACAAAACCCCAAAAATACAAAAAAAGCAACAAAATATGGAATAGAAGTATTTGATGGTAAGAGCGTATCTTTTTTAAAAAATTCAAGAATTATTATTATAGCATTTTTCACAAATTGCTCCTGTCATTTCGCCGGTTTGTTTACATTCTAAGCGGAAATGATTTTGTCTGACGGTTTGTAGAAAATTTTTATTTATCGAATTTGCAAAAAAATTTGCTCTGTTTCTGAAAATCTAGTGGATGTGGGTAGAATAAAACAGTTATTCCACTCAATCTTGTTGTACATGGATTACAGACAACTCGCTGCTACGCATCTCGTCGGCTATCAGCTCATGTACAACTCGATTTCCTGGAATAACTGTTACCGTAAATAATGTTTTTCTTAAATTGCCTTCAAAAGCCTCCGATTTCAAATAAATCATTCCTGGTTCCTGAACTCGTGTTCGTGTCTGTTTGGAGTTCCACATGTGAATTTTGCATTGTGATGAATCCCGTTGCATCCCGTCCAGGGTATCTTCCCACTTCGTGTTTCCAGGATTGACTCCAGATCCATCGCCATCCAGATTTTGGATTTCAGTATCCGTGTCGTTTTAGTGCTGCTTTTGTAACGCAAAAGATTTTCCCCCTCTGTACAGCAGCTGTGTGTTTGCTCTGGGTGTTGTAATGGCTGTCCCCTTATTTCCCAACACGAGTCTGTGTGTGTGTGTGTGTGTGTGTGTGTGTGTGTGTGTTACACACTGTGTGTTGAAGTAGGACGTATTTGCCTTAGTGCAGCAGTGCGGTGAGCAGTGTGTACTCTGCAGTGTGTGACGTTAGTTCAGCGTGTGTAAGCGATGAGCTGGCTGTGCTGCTTATGAACTGAAGGCTCTGTGTTTGCCCTCAGACCTCCCTGCGACGGCCTTTTTCCCTCTTTGGCGTGGCTCAAATATGGAACGGTGCCGAGAAAGCGGGCAGCCTCATCGTGTGTGTGTGTTAGTCAGTATTCTCGAGTGTGTGATGGCCGTGTAGATACTCAGCATAAAAATACAGGTTAAATCTTTTATCTGAGTAAAATGGAGTCACAAACCAATCAGTGAGCTGAAGGAACAGAAAACATTCGAAAATTTACTCAAAACCTTCCGATACAATTTCATCAGTGGAGTCTCGGAGCAGAGTTATCCAGGAGGCAATTCTATTTCAAGTTTTGGTCTGTTTGTTCTCTCTCTCTCTCTCTCTCTCTCTCCCCCCTGTCTGTCTTTCTCTATGTGCCTTTCTCTCTCTCTCTCTCTCTCTCTCTCTCTCTCTCTCTCTCCATCTTTATTTCTGTCTCTCTCTCTCTCTGTGTCTTTCTCTGTCTCTATATCTCTGTGTGCCTCTCTTTGTTTCTCTCTCTTTCTCTCAATATTTCTCTCTCTATCTGTTGCTATTGCACTCTTTCTTTCTTTCTTTCTTTCTTTCTTTCTTTCTTTCTTTCTTTCTTTCTTTCTTTCTTTCTTTCTTTCTTTCTTTCTTTCTTTCCCTGTCTGTCTGTTCTTCTACAACCCCGATTCCAAAAAAGTTGGGACAAAGTACAAATTGTAAAAAAAAAAAAAAAAAATGCAATAATTTACAAATCTCAAAAACTGATATTGTATTCACAATAGAACATAGACAACATATCAAATGTCGAAAGTGAGACATTTTAAAATTTCATGCCAAATATTGGCTCATTTGAAATTTCATGACAGCAACACATCTCAAAAAAGTTGGGACAGGGGCAATAAGAGGCTGGAAAAGTTAAAGGTACAAAAAAGGAACAGCTGGAGGACCAAATTGCAACTCATTAGGTCAATTGGCAATAGGTCATTAACATGACTGGGTATAAAAAGAGCATCTTGGAGTGGCAGCGGCTCTCAGAAGTAAAGATGGGAAGAGGATCACCAATCCCCCTAATTCTGCACCGACAAATAGTGGAGCAATATCAGAAAGGAGTTCGACACTGTGAAATTGCAAAGAGTTTGAACATATCATCATCTACAGTGCATAATATCATCAAAAAATTCAGAGAATCTGGAAGAATCTCTGTGCGTAAGGGTCAAGGCCGGAAAACCATACTGGGTGCCTGTGATCTTCGGGCCCTTAGACGGCACTGCATCACATACAGGCATGCTTCTGTATTGGAAATCACAAAATGGGCTCAGGAATATTTCCAGAGAACATTATCTGTGAACACAGTTCACCGTGCCATCCGCCGTTGCCAGCTAAAACTCTGTAGTTCAAAGAAGAAGCCGTATCTAAACATGATCCAGAAGTGCAGACGTCTTCTCTGGGCCAAGGCTCATTTAAAATGGACTGTGGCAAAGTGGACAACTGTTCTGTGGTCAGACGAATCAAAATTTGAAGTTCTTTATGGAAATCAGGGACGTCGTGTCATTCGGACTAAAGAGGAGAAGGACGACCCAAGTTGTTATCAGCGCTCAGTTCAGAAGCCTGCATCTCTGATGGTATGGGGTTGCATTAGTGCATGTGGCATGGGCAGCTTACACATCTGGAAAGACACCATCAATGCTGAAAGGTATATCCAGGTTCTAGAGCAACATATGCTCCCATCCAGACGACGTCTCTTTCTGGGAAGACCTTGCATTTTCCAACATGACAATGCCAAACCACATACTGCATCAATTACAGCATCATGGCTGCGTAGAAGAAGGGTCCGGGTACTGAACTGGCCAGCCTGCAGTCCAGATCTTTCACCCATAGAAAACATTTAGCACATCATAAAACGGAAGATACGACAAAAAAGACCTAAGACAGTTGAGCAACTAGAATCCTACATTAGACAAGAATGGGTTAACATTCCTATCCCTAAACTTGAGCAACTTGTCTCCTCAGTCCCCAGACGTTTACAGACTGTTGTAAAGAGAAAAGGGGATGTCTCACAGTGGTAAACATGGCCTTGACCCAACTTTTTTGAGATGTGTTGTTGTCATGAAATTTAAAATCACCTAATTTTTCTCTTTAAATGATACATTTTCTCAGTTTAAACATTTGATATGTCATCTATGTTCTATTCTGAATAAAATATGGAATTTTGAAACTTCCACATCATTGCATTCCATTTTTATTTACAATTTGTACTTTGTCCCAACTTTTTTGGAATCGGGGTTGTATGTCCCTCTCTGTCTCACACACTTTCTTTCTTTCTTTCTTTCTTTCTTTCTTTCTTTCTTTCTTTCTTTCTTTCTTTCTTTACCTGTCTGTCTCTCTTTGTGCCTCTCTCTCTCTTTCCATATCTCTGTGTGCCTCTCTTTCTCTCAATATTTCTCTCTCTCTCTCTCTCTCTCTCTCTCCACTGAGCCTTCCTCAGTGGCAGTGTTATGTTCAGCCCCAGGCCCCTCTTCGGCCCCCCTTTGGCCCCCTCTGGCCCCGAGGCCCTTTGAAGCTCTGGCCCGTGCTCAGGTCTCTTGACAACTGTGAGGAAATTCGCAGAAACAACTGGTAGAGGCCTGTGTTTATTCAGCTCTCTTTAATGAGGAGAGAAAGAGATTATCGCTGGCCTGGATCGCACCCAGAGAGAGAGAGAGAGAGAGAGAGAGAGAAAACGGCTGCTCCAGATGTTGCTCTACCTCTGACCACTCTGACAGAGAAAGGAGAGAAAAGAAGAGAGAAGTTCTGATATTTCTTCCCCGGCCACAGGCACAGAGCCTCTCCTCCCCGGTGTCAGGCGGCCCAGTGCGCAGCGTCCGTCTCCGCTCCGCTCGCCTCTTTAGCAATTTGTGCTGTCTTAAGGGGAAACGCGAAGCTGTTTCCTGCCTCAGTAATACAATCTCTAATGTGTTATTCTTGCCATGTTTTACACAAAGTTTTATTATAAGTCTCGCTGAAGCGCAGCCACAGCACTAGCAGCAGCGTAAACTGGGATAAAAGGTGCCAAAACGGGAAGGACCGAGAACACATGGATATCGGGTCGACTCTCAGTACAGAGCAGCAAAGTTTTATGCTTGAACATTATTGATAGTTAGCTTGCTATCGTCATGTGCACATACTCTCATGGCCCAGTACATTTTAATTCATAAAACTTTCTCGACAGCAGCATCAACCGGAGACCAGAGAAAATGTTCTTCAGCATATTTAAACTCAAACCATTTCTGCATTCTTTTTAAAATGTCTAACGAAGTGTCTGAAGAATATTAACAGATCCTTTTGATTAATTGGTGAATGTAGAGTGCATGGGGTCGAATTTCTTTTTTTTTTTAGTATGTAGGTTGAACGTTTTGAAACAAACATTCATAAAACATTTATTTGAATATTGATATTCCTTTATGGATTGAGTTTGATCACAGGTTCGATCTTTTAAAAAAAAATGTATACGTTGTGTGTTGACCGTAAACGGTGACTTTTCCAGAAGGAGATGTTTATTTAGGGTTTATGGAAGGAGTCTCCAGTGTGAGCGCTTTGTAACAGTCAGTGAAGTAAAGTAAAGCTGTAATGTTTCTGATGTCTTCATGACTATGGAATCAATTTTGTGCCAAAATGTGCATACAATACTTTTGAAATATCAAACAAAAATGACAAATCAAAATACAAAAAACCCCAAAAAGAAGTCAATTTTTTTAGACTGGCAAACAAATTATTCATGTAATCATGCAAAATATCAGTCTATTACTCTTCAGAAACCTTTTATTTTTCTCAGTTTTGTTTGACGTAATTTATTTTGGTTCCAATTCCAGCTTTCTCGTTTGCGCTCCCTGACTTTTTTTGCTTGCAGTTTTGGCACAAACTTCACGTGGGCTGTCCAGGAATGCATTCCCATTGGCTAACTTGTGTTTGACTGACAGCTACGCTCAGCCATTCCCTACTCGGATTTTGGCGGACTGTTTGACGAGTGACCGATCCATTGACGGTAAACAAGGATCGAGTGGACTTCAGTGGCGACTATGATATTGAATTAATTCAACAAAGTGTAAATTCAATATCATAGTCGCCACTGAAGTCCACTCGATCCTTGTTTACCGTCAGTGGATCGGTCACTCGTCAAACAGTCCGCCAGAATCCGAGTAGGAAATGGCCGCAACAGCCTCCGGGGGAATCGCTGAGCGTAGCTGTCAGTCAAACACAAGTTAGCCAATGGGAATGCATTCCTGGACAGCCCACCCACACGTGAAGTTTGTGCCAAAACTGCAAGCAAAAAGTCAGGGAGCGCAAACGAGAAAGCTGGAATTGGAACCAAAATAAATGACGTCAAACAAAACTGAGAAAGACGCGGAACAAAAATAAAAGGTTTCTGAAGAGTAATAGACTGATATTTTGCACGATTACACGAATAATTTGTTTGCCAGTCTAAAAAAATTGACTTTTTTTGTATTTTGATTTGTCGTTTTTGTTTGATATTTCAAAAGTATTGTATGAACATTGTGGCACAAAATTGATTCCATACATGACAAGCTTCAAGAGAAAGAAGAAAGAGAAAGATGGTGAGAAAACGAGTGTTTATAACTATTATTATCTGCCTGATCCATCCTGATGCCCTACTTCTAGCTGGAGTCTCATCACATTGCTCCTGTAGAGGACGGCCCCCATATGGACAGTCGAAAGTCGCACTTGGAAGACGGCTCTGTAAAAAGACTTACAGCAAACCATCTATGTCTGAGGACTACAGCTGACTTGCTAACTTTCAACCTGTGTTTTCTCTCCCCCCCCCCCCCCCAATCTGTCCCTCTGAGTTACATGTCAATCCTGAGATCGAGATGCTGAACCTCTTCTGCTCCTCAGACCTGCCTGATCCATCCTGGTGCCCTGTGTCTGGTTGGAGTCTCATCACATCGCTCCTGTGGAGGACGGCCCCATATGGACAGTTGAAAGTCGCACTTGGAGGACACTCTGGACTCTTACAGTAATGCTTTTATGGCTGAGGACTACAGTTGACTTGCTAACTTTAGGACTTCGGTTGCTATGAACAGTTTTGCACTCAAGTTTCAATCAGTGAAGTTTATAACATCAACGAAACTGACTTCATGTTAAAACTGTTAATGTTATAGTCATGCTGTCTGTTGTTGTCCAGGTGAGGATGGGTTCCCTTTTGGGTCTGGTTCCTCTCGACGTTTCTTCCTCATGTCGTTTGGAGGAGTTTTTCCTTGCCACCGTCACCATGGTCTTGCTCATTGGGGATAGATTAGGGATAAAATTGGCTCATGTCTTGGGTCATTCAGATTCTGTAAAGCTGCTTTGGGACAATGTCTATTGTTAAAAGCGCTATACAAACAAACCTGACTTGACTTGACTTGACTGCCATCGTCATGAACAGTTTTGCACTCAAGTCTCCATCAGTTGGTGAACAGTTGATAACATCAACAAAACAGACTTCATGTTAAAACTATAATGAATTTCCTGGTTGTACTTTGTGACTCTAGAGAACACAGTTATAGAAGCGAGTTATTTATAATCATGCTGTCTGTTATCACCCAGATGAGGATGGGTTCCCTATTGAGTCTCTCAAGGTTTCTTCCATGTATTGTCTGAGGGAGTTTTTCCTCATGACCGTCACCTCAGGCTTGATCATCAGGGATAAATAAATTTATTAGGGATAAAATTATTAGTTCATACTGTGTGTTTACAATCTTTGTTTTTCTGTAAAGCTGCTTTGCGACAATGTCTGCTGTTAAAAGCGCAATACAAATAAACTTGACTTAGAACATCGACCGTAGAAATTTCATTCCTGTTCAAAAAGAAGCATTTAGAAACATGACTTTTATTATTATTAGCTCATCTGGCCGACAGGTGATGAGTTTATACCATCATGTGTTTTCCGTCGTCCGTCTGGTGTCGCCCACATTTCACAAAAATCACTTCTTCTCTCAATTCTTCACCGATTTTTACTCTTTTTGGCAGGAAGGTCGGTCTGCCTGGGGTGCATATACGTATGAGCATGTAGCTTCTACAGAAACTTGCATAATTGCAATTAATAATGAAGATATGGAGTAATTAACCAATCCCTAACAAGCAGTTTCCACACAAATTGCTGCTTCTCTCTCAATTCTTCACCGATCTTGATTTTTTTCCTGGTATGAAGGTAGGGGTACCTAGGGTGCATAGAACTTCTACCCAGATTTACTTCATTACAATTATTAATGAAGCTATGGACGAATTAAGCCTTAACATCTTGCAGTTCAACAAAAATAGCTTCTTCTCAGTCAATTCCTCAGCGTTTTGGCTTCTTTCTGGTAAATAGGTCAGGATTCCTAGGGTGGATATTGCTTCTATATATAGCTTGCATATAGTGTATATAGCTTGCAACATTTACTGCGCACTTTAGATCGTTCCTTCTGGACTAAATGGCGCCGGACTGAGCTACACCATCATTGATGGTCTTGTTATTATTATTACATTGTAAAAACTGCATTAATCACCATTGTATTATTAAGCATTACACGTATTATATTATAGCAGACCTGATCAAACCAGAGCGACGTCTGGTGTCCCCTCACGCAGCCACCGCAGAGGTCAGAGGTCAAAGGTTAGAGGTCAGAGATCAGACACCGTGTCTCAGTGACCGCAGGCTGAGCAGTGAAATGATGCTATTTAATACGAGGTGCAAACAAGGACGTGCTTCTTAATCTACGCCAGTATGCTGCCGCCCTCAGCGACGTCTGACCTCTGACCTTCGACCTCCAGCTAGTTCAAGGCTAGGCCAGGAACGGCCATATGGCTGCAGGACAAAGCCAAGCGTCAGTGACTACTAATGAAGAGAGAACAGGCCGAGCACAAACACAGGCGTGTCGGAGAGAAAAAAGAGGGCCATGAATACGATGGTTGTATTAGTCTGAGGAGAACGCAACGCTCAGTGTGTGTGTGTGTGTGTGTGTGTGTGAATTTTCCACAAACATGCTGCCAACATACTCTCACCCTCCTCCATCTGCCTCCCTGTTTTGACAGAGCACAAGCCAGCCGCTTTACAAGTTTACCACTTCTATAAAACTCCACTCGAGCGGGTTAATGATTTATTTATATATATAAAAAATAAAGCACATCAGTGTTGATTAGCAAGAAACCACAAAATGTACATACATAATTATCTCCGATTACCTCCACATCTGTTTGGTGCATTAATTTTTTTCTTTCAGAAAAGAAAAGAAAAATCTCCTAAAAAGGCCGTAGATTTCTACAGTAATGACTAAACAGTCAGGGTTTGATATAAATAGCGTATTAAATAACGGCAGTGTTTTAAGGATCGTCTGTCTTTAATTAAGGTGAGCGTCAATTCGATTATCAGACTTAAGCACTCACAGGAAACATGATTTGTTTATATTTAACAGTTATTCCACGGGGCAGCACGGTGGTGTGGTGGTTAGCACTGTCGCCTCACAGCAAGAAGGTCCGGGTTCGAGCCCCGTGGCCGGCGAGGGCCTTTCTGTGCGGAGTTTGCATGTTCTCCCCGTGTCCGCGTGGGTTTCCTCCGGGTGCTCCGGTTTCCCCCACAGTCCAAAGACATGCAGGTTAGGTTAACTGGTGACTCTAAATTGACCGTAGGTGTGAATGTGAGTGTGAATGGTTGTCTGTGTCTATGTGTCAGCCCTGTGATGACCTGGTGACTTGTCCAGGGTGTACCCCGCCTTTCACCCGTAGTCAGCTGGGATAGGCTCCAGCTCGCCTGCGACCCTGTAGAACAGGATAAAGCAGCTACAGATAATGAGATGAGATGAGATAATAATAATAATAATTCTTGAAAAATATATATTTTTGAAAAGATGCATTCTTACCATCAAATACTTTTATTCAATATTTTGCTGCTTTTTATTTTTTTTATTTTTGGGGTTTTGGTTTCAAGTTGAGTTTTTATTTCATTTCATCCTCGGTTGATTCAGCAGCACACGCCGCCATTTTTTTCTCTACTCACGGTATATGAGCTGATATCCTAGTAGTAGAGTAGCCAATCAGAGCGCACGACTGCTCATATCCAGTGAATGTGGATAGAATCGAACAAAATATTATGAGCAGACACTGAGAATACGGGTTACAGAACAAACAAACTCCTCTATTTGTTTCTGTTAAAAGTCATGTGCTCATTCTAATACGTTATCGTTTCTATTTCAACAGAGACTTGTATTGCGGATGCTTCTCATAAACTGATTCAAACCATGCTTAAGTTTTTGACATTTATAGAAGGAGTCTCCAGTTTCAGAGGTAAAGCTGTAACTTTTCCGACATCTTCAGGAAAAGCTGCGGGGTTTTTTTTGTCTTATTAACTTCAAGAAAAGAGAAACAAAGAGACTGGTGAGGGAACGACTTAATAGCTGCGAGAACTTAAGTGAGAACAGGAACTAACTTGTTTCAAAGATGTTCTCCAACATTAAATGTAACTATAATTGGATAAAAAGTATGAGGAGGTTTTATTCATCAGTAAAAACTGCAATATAAGAGGAATAAAACACACTTCAGGACATGGTGTTGTTTAACAATTATTCAATGAATGCTCAGTGAATATTTGTGCTTATTATACGGTATGAGCTACTTCCGGTAAAATCGTGCGCTCTGATTGGTTCCTTGGCAGGCAGTATTTTCCCTTAACGGCCATGGGCGATTACAGACTTTATTTCCAAGGTGCTGGCTTTCAATGTTGCAAAAAACAAACAAAATGACAAAAAAAGATTAATTTGAATTTTGAATTTGAATTTATTTCGAACATGCATAAAAAAATGTATGTAACTATTTGTACATACAAAAGAAAGAAAACAAGAAAGTGACAAAAAAATTAATAAATAAAATACATAAAGAGCTAAGACATTACAATACACCGCACATTGTTCGAAAAAGGAGTGGGAAGAAGTACAATACTTTTTTAATTTCCCACCCCTTTTTAACTACCCCGAAATCCAAACTTCATTAATACACCTATAAAAATATATATCATATATACACTTCATGAATATCTATATAAATATATAATTACAAAAATAAATATATACTACATACCATATATATATATATATATATATATATATATATATATATATATATATATATATATATATATATATATATACACACACTTCATAAATATCTATATAAATATTTAATTACAATATTTAATTAATTGGAAATCAAAAACGGCCAAAACACAAAAGATAGACAAGAGTATGAAGAGCGTTCTGAAACTGCTAACCGCTAACAGAAATTCAGTTTTTAAACCGCTAGCCGTTTATTCTGCACGCGTGACTCAACTATGTTACAAATATGACGTGACTGAAAGAAATCAGTATCACATCTTATTATAATGAGCGTCTATTTTAATCTTAGAAATAAAAAAGCCATATAATAAACTCCTTATTAACCTCGCTTACTCGGTCTTTATGGGAAAATATCAGACCATGGTCTTTTTGTACTGTCAAGACCTCGGTTGGATAGTTTCCTGTAAAGACCAAGCAAGCGAGGGTAATTAGTTGTTAATAATAACGAGATGAAGTTGAAGTTATTATTCACTGAGCCTGAGGCGGATAATTGTTTTAGTATAAATACACAGGTGATTATTTTACAAAAATTATTAAAAAATCATTCATTTCAATCTTCAACAAAGCATGTAAATGTAATAAAGGTGCGGCGCAGACTTGTCACTTATCTACACCGAGTCACATTGAATACTTTGTTTTGAAATCAGTAAAATAAATCCAAACTCCACCTTCCCTTTGAACAGTTTTAGACCAAACTTTGTAGCATCTTTAGTGCTTTTAGGAACAGCGTTTTCTTTCATCATTTATAATTCTTCCTCATTTACAGTGATGAAGCGATTGGACGCCGTTTTGCCGAGTTGCTTGAGGTGATTATCGAGAAATAGTCTGAATTTCTCAACCAATCAGAATCAACACATACAATTTCCTATAATCATCTGCGTATTTCCTAAACTACAATCAAACACAACTTTATTCCTCTTATACCACAGCAATTCAGTGCAAGCGGTTTAAAGTTCCTGCTTTACCTCGGACACTGGAGACTCCTTCTATAAATGCTGAATAAACACATTGATTCTGTCTACATTCACTGGATATGAGCAATCATGCACTCTGATTGGCTACTCTACTATTAGGATATCAGCTCATATACCATGAGTAGAGAAAAACAAAATGGTGGGGCGTCTTGCTGAACCAGTCGAGGACGAAATAAAAAACTCTAGTTGAAAACAAAACCCTAAAAAAATACAAAAAAAGCAACAAAATATGGAATAAAAGTGTTTGATGGTAAGAACGTATCTTTTAAAAAATATAAAATTTTCAAGAATTATTATTATTATTATTATTATTATTATTATTATTATTAAAATTTTTCACAAATTGCTCCTGTCATTTCGCCGGTTTCTTTACATTCTAAGCGGAAATGATTTTGTCGGACGTTTTGTATAAAGTTTTTATTTATCGAATTCGCGAAGAATAAAAATAAAAATGCTCTGTTTTTAAAAATCCAGTGAATGTAGATAGAATAAAACAGTTATTCCACTCATTCTCGTCGTACATGGCTCGATTTCATGGAATAACTATTTAAAAATCCATTTCACACATTTTCCTTCTTAACCCGTTTATTATTAACAGAGCGTCTGCCGTACCAGTGAACGAGCTGTTACCATAGAAACAATCACGTATTTTTAATTGATATAGAAACTTGTCATCGGAAGCTGTGATAGGAAGTTAATCAACAACCTTCCCTTCTGACTAGAATTCAACATTACTGTGGTTTAAGCAACCATGAGGTGTTGTTTTCTACAAAAAGTATACAAGTTCTAGAAGCTAAGCTATGGTTAATTATCCACGTTAGCTAAATGCTACACATATTAGTTACTTGTTTCAGCTTGGTGTCTCTTTTTCCTGGAAGAACAACACAGACAATTTTTTTTTTTAAATCAAAAGGTTTCTTTGTTCTCGGATTTAACTCCGAAGATGATCTAGCCATGCTGCTAATTTATGATGACATTCTGTAACATCACATACGAATACAGAAACATCGTCTTGATCATTCTAGCTCGCATGAATTAATCTTTAAAGCTAATTATCGAAACATTTTGCATATAAAACCCCAAACCAAACAGAATGGATGACTGAGTGTTCTGATAGATTCCAGAGTAAAGATCAAGTAAAAGTTAACGTTTTCTTCACGCAGACTTACCAGCTCAGAAGAACTGCCTGTGAGTCCTCTTCCTGTTTTCATCACAGGCCTAAAACACACAAAAAACAAACAGATCCAAACTTACTAACTACATACAATATTCCTCGTTAGGGTGCATCAGTTGCCCCCTAAAAATGAAAAGTTCCTCCGATCATGATGCATTTTTGTTTTTATGTTCCTTTTGGTAAGAAAACACACTGGGTGAAATATTTTGACAAAATTCAAAAGTTTAATGGTGGCACCAGGAGCTCAAAGTTATGGAAAAAGCTGCTATTTTATGACTTTTATGACAAAATTTCGATCACTTTTCATGAAACATTATGGCACCTTATAGAGTATACCAAATATCTTAGATACACATTTTTAGTCCATATTCTAAATATATTATCAAGCACAGTTTGAGTTTTAGCTGTTCATTGAATCATTGTTCAACTACTTTTAAACAATACAAATGTATTATGAATCACATTAATGCTTCTCAATCCCTTGCAAAGGTTCTTAACATGATCTCTGGCTCACAAGAAATCAATAAATGGAGTCCAACATTGTGATTCAAACCTTACGCGAAAACATAAAATAAGCGTTTTTTTGGCAAAAAATGAACCTCATGGTGCCACCATTAGACTTTTGAATATGGTCAAAAAATTTTACAGGATGTCTTTATTGGTGAAAAGGAACACCCAAACAAAAATGCATCAGATTTTATGAAAGTGAGGGCAACTGATGCACCCTATTCCCCGTATGAGCCTTTTTACTGTTGTTTCATTCCACCATCTCTGATTCGCATCTGCTTTTCAGTGAAGCACAAAAATGAAATGAAAAAAAAAAACCTTGGAAAGTTGTGGAAAAAAGTTTTTATCAACTGAAATCTTATTGTTCACTTCAATTAAAAAAAAAAGCGAATATCAGTGTTGCTCAAGCTAATATTGCAATAAAGATGAACGAAAGACACATCGTTCCACCCGAGTGGGCAACGCCATGAAGAAACATGGACATGAGTGTTTTACTGGGAAATATGCCACTCGTATTTTCATCCGAGCTCCTTCCGGGACATGGAGAACCAAAACCATGACATAAACCTCTATCTGTGACTCATGAGGAAATCGATGAGTGAGTTGTTTTGATAAATTTGGGGACTTTTTGTTTGTGAATGTATCAATGTCATAAAAAGAAAAATCACACATGGGCTTGAAGATATGAAGTTTATCTTCTCTTGTTGAAAAACTTGCATTTTTCATACGAAATACATCACGGATCTGAGTAACATATTTAAATAATATTGGCTGGCTTTTTTTCATGGTATATCAGATATTTTCCATTCAGCTAGCATGATGCTAAATGAACGAATTGAAGACGAGTAGCTGAATGGAATATATCTGATATGCCACGAAAAAAAAATCCAGCTCTTCTTCTTCTTCTTATTATTATACATGCACGTTCCTTTTGGGTGTTCAGTGCGTCTTTCTTTTTCAAAATTCTCTCAAAATCTTCCATATTTAACAAAGCAAACCTGGCAACAAACAGTCTTTGTTTACAAATTGTCACAGTCACTCGCAAGCATGGAAATTTTATGTCTCTGATGTGTGATGTTATGATGTCTTGACAACTGTGCAATATCGGAAACCATATTCAATGCTCATTCTCCATTGGGTAGAGTGATGTAATACATGTAGGATGAGCGATATGCTAACAATATTGCATGCTATCAAACCAAATGAATGAAACCTGCTAGAAGGGAATAGTCAAAGCCCCTTCCCATGCCATGTGGCACATAGGACAGCACCGATCTCCGTTTCGTAGCCATCGGCCTCTCGCCTATTACATAGCTAGGGTTACAGTGGGGGGCGTGTCCTCTGGTAACCGTGAGAGTTTGACTCCCCACTCGCATCTGCATTGCAGTGCGCCTTGCCAGACAGCAGTAGGTACCATTTTTATGATGGTTTTTGGTATGACCCGACCGTGAGTAGAACTCCCGATCTCCCGATCGAGAGGCGGACACACTAACCACTAGGCCAACTCGCGGTCAGAAGGGAATAGAACACATTTTTTTTTCATAAAAAAAAATGTCCTGTATGGATAATAATAATAATAATAATAATAATAATAATAAGTTAAATTTATATAGTGCCTTTCAAAAAACCCAAGGATGCTTTACAATTATAAACAAGGAAAGAAAAAAATAAATAAAAAGATAATAATAAATAAATAAATAAATAAATAAATAAATAAAAAGTAAAAAGTCCACCAAGTAGGGGTCAGGATGTAATTTCTGTGGTGTAGCAGCCACAGTCCCACCAAAAGGCGCACGAAAACAAGTCCCACATCTCCAGCACCGCCGCCATGACGCCGTCAGCAACATCACTCGAACACCACGCCATGGATCCACAAAGCGAGCAGAGAAGCTCCGCCATGCAGAGCGCTGGTGTGTCCCAAACCGCCTGCACAGCCGCCGTGACACCACCGAACAACATCGCTTGGAACATCATGCCAAGCGTTAAAGCGCAGAGCGCTGGACAACCACGATGTAAAATGAGCAACGAGCTCACTGCAGTCCATAGCTGGGAGTGCAGGCATCGCCCATGGCGAACCAAGGCCTGGAGGGAACCGACGCCCAAAACACTCAAACAAACATCAAACTACACAAACACACAGAAAAAAAATTAAAAAAAGAAAAAGAAATAAAATAAAATAAAATAAAAAAGCTCTGGTGAGAGGCGGCAGCCAGAACGCGCACGACGTACTCTCAACCGGAAACGGAAACGAAAAAAAAAATTACCGATATTCCACTCCAATGATGTCACATTTTTTTAGGAAAAAAAAACAAATTAAAAAATTTGAATAACTTACGAAATGAGGATAAAAATCACAGTAGCAACTTTGACTTGTCTTGCGATGATGATCATCGAGGCTTGCTCTCTCTTGTTTAAGATGAATTCACACAAAACCGTACAAAAAGAATCCTGAGTTTTGATGTAAGCCTCTCAAAAAACAAAAAAGTAATGCTTATAAATGTGTTATAAACGCTCAGACAATTCACCGCACTATTAGAAAACAAATGAAAAAAAGGTAGTACTTGGCCATATATTCTCTAAAGGAAGGTTTATGTATGATTACAAATTGCGTGCACACACACACACACACACACACACACACACACACACACACACACACACACACACACAGGGACAGATTTATAGTGCCCTCTGGATGCCACAGTGAGGACCCCTGCTCCAAGCCCCTCATGTCTCTCCATCTGAGTGAGATATAGCTGCGTATTGATCTCACAGCCACTTCATTTCGCAATAACTATTACACTATTTTCTCTCTGGGCTGCGGCTGGCCGCTGATTTACACCGCCCGGCTATTTGCATTAACGCTTTCACAGCACACATTCTCCACATCCTCCACATGCAGCATGACAAACTGCTCAGCGGAATGTCTGCTCAAAAAGCTAAAAGGTGCTCGAAGTCTCCAGAGGACGTCAGGAACTCATTTGCATATTCATTGAATCATCATGAATATTTGAATGTCATTCGGCATGATGGTGATCATTGACTGGTTGCTGGAAACAATGGTGATCAGTCATTGGATGTTTGGAAAAACAGTAATCACCAATTTGTCATTGGGAGTGATAGTGATCTGTGACTGGTCATTGTGAAAAATGCTGATCAGTGATTGGTCATTGAGAATGATAGTGATCAGTGATTGGTTGTTGGAAACAATGGTGATCAGTGATCGGTCTTTGGAAACAGTGGTGATCAGTGATCGGTCTTTGGAAACAGTGGTGATCAGTGATTGGCCATTGGGGTTGATGGTGATCTGTTACTGGTCACTGGGAATAATAGTGATGAATTATTGGTTATTGGGTATGATGTTAATCTGTGACTGGTTGTTCAGAATGATTGTGATCAGTGATTAGTCATTGTGAACAATGGTGACCAGTGATTGGTCATTTGGTATGATGGTGACCATTGACTGGTTGTTGGAAACAATAATGATCAGTCATTGGATGTTGGGAAAAAATGGTAATCGCTGATTTGCTATTGGGAGTGATGGTGATCTGTGACTGGTCATTGTGAAAAATGATGATCAGTGATTGGTCATTGGAAACAATGGTGATCATTGATTGGATTTTGGAAACAATGGTGATCAGTCATTGGTCATTGGGAATAATGGTGGTCAATCAATGGCCACTGGGTGTGATGGTAATCTGTGACTGGTTGTTGAGTACAACCACGATTCCAGAAAGTTGGGACAAAGTACAATTTGTAAATAAAAACAGAATGCAATGATGTGGAAGTTTCAAAATTCCATATTTTATTCAGAATAGAACATCGATGACATATCAAATGTTTAAACTGAGAAAATGCATCATTTAAAGAGAAAAATTAGGTGATTTTAAATTTCATGACAACAACACATCTCAAAAAAGTTGGGACAAGGCCATGTTTACCACTGTGAGACATCCCCTTTTCTCTTTACAACAGTCTGTAAACGTCTGGGGACTGAGGAGACAAGTTGCTCAAGTTTAGGGATAGGAATGTTAACCCATTCTTGTCTAATGTAGGATTCTAGTTGCTCAACTGTCTGAGGTGTTTTTTGTCGTATCTTCCATTTAATGATGCGCCAAATGTTTTCTATGGGTGAAAGATCTGGACTGCAGGCTGGCCAGTTCAGTACCCGGACCCTTCTTCTACGCAGCCATGATGCTGTAATTGATGCAGTATGTGGTTTGGCATTGTCATGTTGGAAAATGCAAGGTCTTCCCTGAAAGAGACGTCGTCTGGATGGGAGCATATGTTGCTCGAGAACCTGGATATGCCTTTCAGCATTGATGGTGTCTTTCCAGATGTGTAAGCTGCCCATGCCACATGCACTAATGCAACCCCATACCATTAGAGATGCAGGCTTCTGAACTGAGCGCCGATAACAACTTGGGTCGTCCTTCTCCTCTTTAGTCCGAATGACACGGCGTCCCTGATTTCCATAAAGAACTTCAAATTTTGATTCGTCTGACCACAGAACAGTTTTCCACTTTGCCACAGTCCATTTTAAATGAGCCTTGGCCCAGAGAAGACGTCTGCGCTTCTGGATCATGTTTAGATACGGCTTCTTCTTTGAACTATAGAGTTTTAGCTGGCAACAGTGGATGGCACGGTGAATTGTGTTCACAGATAATGTTCTCTGGAAATATTCCTGAGCCCATTTTGTGATTTCCAATACAGAAGCATGCCTGTATGTGATGCAGTGCCATCTAAGGGCCCGAAGATCACAGGCACCCAGTATGGTTTTCCGGCCTTGACCCTTACGCACAGAGACTCTTCCAGATTCTCTGAATCTTTTGATGATATTATGCACTGTAGATGATGATATGTTCAAACTCTTTGCAATTTTACACTGTCGAACTCCTTTCTGCTATTGCTCCACTATTTGTCGGTGCAGAATTAGGGGGATTGGTGATCCTCTTCCCATCTTTACTTCTGAGAGCCGCTGCCACTCCAAGATGCTCTTTTTATACCCAGTCATGTTAATGACCTATTGCCAATTGACCTAATGAGTTGCAATTTGGTCCTCCAGCTGTTCCTTTTTTGTACCTTTAACTTTTCCAGCCTCTTATTGCCCCTGTCCCAACTTTTTTGCTGTCATGAAATTTCAAATGAGCCAATATTTGACATGAAATTTCAAAATGTCTCACTTTCAACATTTGATATGTTGTCTATGTTCTATTGTGAATACAATATCAGTTTTTGAGATTTGTAAATTATTGCATTCCATTTTTATTTACAATTTGTACTTTGTCCCAACTTTTTTGGAATCGGGGTTGTATGATTGTGATCAGTGATTGGTCATTGTGAACAATGATGACCAGTGATTAGTTATTTGGTTTGATGGTGATCATTGACTGGTTGTTGGAAACAATGATCAGTCATTGGATGTTGGGAACAATGGTAATCACAGTTTTGCCATTGGGGGTGATGGTGATCTGTGACTGGTCATTGTGAACAATGATGATCAGTGATTGGTCATTGGGAATGATGGTGATCAGTGATTGGTCATTAGGTATGATGGTGATAATTGATTGGATTTTAGAAACAGTGGTGATCAGTGATTGGTTATCGGGAGCGATGTTAATCTGTGACTGGTTGCCAAGTATGACTGTGATCAGTGATTGGTCACAAGGTATGATGGTGATCAATGATTGATCATTGGGAATGGTGGTGATCAGTAATTAGGCATTGGGAATGTTGATGATCTGTGATTGGTCATTGAAAATAATGGTGAGAAGTGACTGGACATTGGGAATGATGGTGATCAGTGATTGGTCATTGGATATGATGGTCATCAGTGATTGGTCATTGGGAATGATGGTGATCAGTGATTGTTTGAGGGAATGAATGGTGATCAGTCATTGGATCTTGGAAACAATGGCAATCAGTGATTGGTCATTGAGAATGATGGAGATCAGTGTTGTTTGTTGGGAAAAATGGTTTTCAGTGATTGGTTGTTGGGAATGATGATGATCTGTTCCTGGTCGTTGGGAATGATGGTGATCAGTGATTGGTCATTAGGTATGATGGTGATCAGTGACTGGACATTGGGAATGATGGTGGTCAGAGATTGGCCACTGGCTACAATGGCGATCAGTGAATGGCTGTTGGGAATGACAGTGGTCAGTTATTTGTTGTTTGGAAAAATAGTGATGGGTGATTAGTTATTGTGAAACTTAACTGACCTTTGGAAACAGTGGTGATCAGTGATTGGTTGTTGGAAACATTGATGATCTGTGATTTGTCACTGAAAACAACCAGCTTTATTGTGAGCCTTATCAAGTGCAGGACAGTTGGTAACATCTCATCTCATCTCATCTCATCTCATTATCTCTAGCCGCTTTATCCTTCTACAGGGTCGCAGGCAAGCTGGAGCCTATCCCAGCTGACTACGGGCGAAAGGCGGGGTACACCCTGGACAAGTCGCCAGGTCATCACAGGGCCGACACATAGACACAGACAACCATTCACACTCACATTTACACCTACGCTTAATTTAGAGTCACCAGTTAACCTAACCTGCATATCTTTGGACTGTGGGGGAAACCGGAGCACCCGGAGGAAACCCACGCGGACACGGGGAGAACATGCAAACTCCACACAGAAAGGCCCTCGCCGGCCACGGGGCTCGAACCCGGACCTTCTTGCTGTGAGGCGACAGCGCTAACCACTACACCACCGTGCCGCCCCAGTTGCTAACATCTGCTTTAAAAAATCACTAGATTTGGCTCTTTAGAAACACTGCATACATGGATCTGTGAAGCTCTTGTGCAATATTTTTCCAACATAACTTTTCCCTGTTGACAAAAAAAAAAAAAAAAAAAAAAAAAAAAATATATATATATATATATATATATATATATATATATATATATATATATATATATATATATATATATATATATATATATATATCCAAAAATTCTGTGAAAGCAAGCACTACTAGTTAGCAACAGCTTGTTAATATTAGCTAACTCAAGCAGCAACACTGCTCAAGATTACAGCTTAACCAGAAGTTCAATATTCATAATTATAATTAGAGCATCACATTTTGGAAAATGTCATATTCCACCCTCTGAATGATAACATTGCACATTCCTGTAGATGTAGTACACAAAGCTAGTTTGCTTAACTAGCTTGGACACTGTCATCAGGGCAGGTTTAGGTTCTCTCTCGCTAATGTTCCAGTTAATTAAACTTGTATTAATTGGCCAGTGAAACATTAGCTTAACTATCGCAAGCTTTACAGTGATTTAATTAAAATTTGCCAGACTTATTAGCTCTGAAACATGCAAGTCATTCAGCATTGCCATGGCAATACTTATTATTATAATAATGCTATTAATAATAATAATAATAATAATTATTATTATTATTATTATTATTATTATTATTATTATTATTATTATTATAAAAGTACAACCTGTCTGGCACTTTACTTAGCAGTGAAGCTCATTTTTGCATGGAGCACATAGCGTATCAGCAACATTTCTGTAGCAGAGCCACATTTTTGGAAAGTAACTCATAGCTTAACTCGCTACATTCCTAAAATATAAAATCATTCGTCTGAAACACACACCGCAGGCTACGAGATTGTGTCCATTACCTCTGTACGTATAAGAAATATGTGTTCAGAAGCATGTGTGGTATTCATGTAGATCATTTTCTCTAATTCTGTACAGCTGAGGTATGGAAGGTATGGAAATACAAGATAATGAGGGAAAAATCCCTTATTACGAGGGCACGCTGATATTCAGACGTGGAACAGCTCACACTTGGACTGAATGTATACATCGCTTTCCTGTGCTATAGCTAATTGTATAAAATTATAAATGAATCACGGCTTTATTTTAGAAAGTGTCACTGAAAATCTTCAGAAACGGCAAATAAGACATTGACATTTAAACTTGTAATCTTGGGTTACTATTAATATTTCATTATGCTAGGTGACATTAATTTTCATATTATATTTCTAGACATGCTAGCTGGTTAACTCGGAAATGTATGTGTTTTTGGAGTCTTCCAGAGTAAAATTAGCGCTCTGGGATTTGTGAAATGGTCTTTGGGACATTAGCGCAATTTATTAGCATTTTAGGGGGAAATTTTTACTCTACGCTTGAACCCATGATCTTTCATAAAGTTTTAACAGATCATATATACAAATTATACATACAGAGACCAGGGATGGGATTAAATATGAATAGATTATTTGGAATAATCAAAACAAAACATAACATGTTGTAAGTGGATACAAATACAGATACAAAAAAAAAGAAGAGAATTATTTGTGAGCGAAATGGTTTTTTTTTTTACTTTCATGTGGGCACAAATGAGTAGTAACTACCTGGTCAGGGTCACGGTGGATTAAATTAGGCTGCTTGTTTACTAGTTTATACTGCATTTTGAAAAAAAAAAGTAACTACACCAACTACAACCTCAATTCCAAAAATGTTGGGACACTGTGTAAACTGTAAATAAATACAGAATGTGATGATTTGCAAATCATAGAAACCTGATATTTCATTGAAAATAGGACAAAGACGGCATATCAAATGTTGAAACTGTGAAATTATATTGTTTTTTGAAAAATATATGCTCATTGTAAATTTAGTGCCAGCAACATGTTTCAAAAGAGTTGGAACAGAGGCAACAAAGGACTGAAAAAGGTGTGTAATGAAAAAACTAATTTGGTTAATTGGCAACAGGTCAGTAAGATGATTGAGTATAAAAAGAGCATCCCAGAGAGGCGGAGTCTCTCAGAAGTAAAGATGGGGAGGGGTTCACTGCTCTGTGAAATACTGCATGGACACAGTGCAACAATTTAAGAATAACGTTCTTCAATGTAAAACCGCAAAGAATTTGAGGATCACATCATCTATGGTCCATAATATCATTAAAAGATTCAGAGAATCTGGAGAAATCTCTGTATGCAAGAGACAAGGCTGAAAACTGACATTGGATGCCTGTGATCTTCAGGCCTTCAGGAGACACTGCATTAAAATCAGACACGTGTCTGTAGTGGAAATCACTGTCTGGGCTCAGGAACACTTCAGAAAACCATCGTCTGTGAAAACACTTCGTTACTGCGTCTACAAATGCAAGTTAAAACCAGATATAAACAATATCCAGAAACCCCGCCCCCTTCTCTGGGCCCGAGCTCTTTTATGATGGACTGAGGCGAAGTGGAAAACTGTCCCGAGGTCTGACGAATCAAAAGTAAAAATTCTTTTTAGAAATCATGGACACCACGTCCTCCAGGCTAAAGAGGAGAGGGACCATCCGGTTTGTTATCAGTTCAAAAGCCAGCATCTGTGATGGTATGAGGGTGCATTAGTGCACATGACATGGGTAGCTTGTACATCTGGAAAGGCATCATTAATGTTGAAAGATATATACACATTTCAGAGCAATATGCTGCCATCCAGACAAAATCTTTTTCAGTGAAGGCCTTCCTTCTTTCAGCAAGACAATGCAAAACCACTTTCTGCATGTATTACAACTGCATGGCTCTGTAGTCAAAGAGTCCAGGTGCTAAACTGGCCTGCTGCAGTCCAGGCCTGTCTCTCATTTAAAGCATTATGAAGCCCAAAATACAACCAAGGAGAAGACTCTGAACTGTTGAGCAACTGAAATTGTATATCAGGCAAGAATGGGACAACATTTCTCTTTCAAAACTACAGCAATTGTTCTCCTCAGTTCCCAAACATTTATAGAGTGTTTTTAAAAGTAGAGGTGATGCAACACAGTGGTAAACACGCCCCTGTTCAAACTTTTTTGAAACGTGTTGCTGGCATGAAATTCAAAATGAGCACATTTTTTTTAAAAAAACAATACAATTTCTCAGTTTCAACCTTTGATCTGTTGTCTTTGTACCATTTTCAACGAAATATAGGGTTTCCATGATTTACAAATGATCACATTCTGTTCTTAGTCACGTTTTCTGGAATTGGGCTTGTAATTTCATTTGAAAATATGATGGAAATTATGGCACAAGCAGGATTTAAATAATTTTGCCGATATGCCTGCTTGAGACCACTTATGAACTGGAGTGATGTAGCTGAGGTTGAGGAACTGTCAGAGCAAAAATAACATTTTAAGCCATGCCCCTTTCAGAATTAAATTCAAATACAGACACAGATGCTTGAAGCGCTAAATGGTGACATGTCTGCTGTTGTGTGAGACCATGCACTGGTTTCCTGATGCCATGCTGGTGCCAGCAGACCACCTAGTGACCATGGTGAGTATGTTCAGGCAGTGAGGCAGAGGATAGGGAGGGCTCAGAGCCACGTGCCCAGCCTGAAATTCCTCCACTGGAGGTTTGTCAATGCGCCGCACTAAACAAAAGAGCCTAAGCAGGCAGCTCTAATTAACCACTCAGCTGTTTTATATCCGAAGGGTGTCGCTTTGGTGGTGGCATGCAAATCAGCGCTCAGTCCTCTGCCCCTCTCTCTCTCTCTCTCTCTCTCTCCATATGCTTATTCCCCCCTCTCCCTGCTCGTCTGGCACAATCAGCTCTTTTAATCTGAATACACGAATAAGCACGCAGTCAGGGCCGGCTGCCAAGTTACAGGGTTGCCAAGCGTGGCTACACAGGACAAGACACTTGTTGCCACGACGCCAGCCTGTTACGCCAGCCAGAGCGGCACGTGCTCGCTCAGACTGGCAGACAGATGCCGCCACTTCAATGGTGGCGGAACCGGGGGGGGGGGGGGGGGGGTGTTGTCGGATAGGCACGTGTTGCACCAATCGGGTCTCGCTCCATCTTGGCAGCCCACACTCACTTCATTCATGAATAGACTCCATTCATATTCATGCGTAGGCTAATTTTATGCTAATGAAACAATGAGGACCAGGAGGCGGAGGCCAAGTGGAAGTGGTGGAAGGGGTGGTTGTTTATTTATGTGGAATGCCTATGTGTGTATGTGTGTGTGTGTGTGGGGGGGGGGGGGGGGTATATGTATGCTGTGGAGTTAATTACCACACACACACACACACACACACACACACACATTTGTCTCACTATCCTTGTGAGGACCTTCCATTGCAGTTAATTAATACTGTGCCTGCACCTAACCCCAACCTTAACCTCAATAATGAAAAGGAACTTTTTTGGCTCTTTTATTTTTTATTTTTTTAATTTTTGTTAAAAAAATTAAACAACAGGAATTTCCTTGTGGGGACCATCCAAATGTTCCCACAAGGTGGAAATTGTCAGATTTTACTTTCCTTGTGGGGACATTTGGTCCTCAGTAGGATATAAACACACACACACACACACACACACACACACACACACACACACACACACACACACTAATCTGTTGGTTCATACCAAGCGGATTTAAAGCTAGACGGCCTTTCGATTTCATAAAATCAGTGAAATTTAGTTCCGTCTGAAATGTGGTCATTGTGATAGATGTTTATTTCTGTAATATCTCACAAAATATCAGGCCATTCTGTGGCTGGAAAGTTAAAGCAAATAATGTGCATGAAATCGCTCGCTTGGTGCAGTCAAGCAGACAGAGGAAGTCTGTGTGTGTGTGCGCATGCGCAGGTTTACCTTTGAGCGTGCACTGACAGTTCCATCATTCTGTCGCTAAACGAACAGCTGATCACACCGAGGTGCTCGCTGAGCGCCCATATTTATTAGTTTGGTCCTGCGTTTCCTTTCCTTCGTATATAACATAACGTCTTTTCTTCTCACTTTCTTTCTGTTACTGTAGTCGATCTTTCACATTTCATTCGCACACCCACACACGCCCTCCATTTTTCTCTCCTGTTTCAAATTTGTATCCCACAATGCCTTGCGTGAACGGGGAAAGCCCACCACGTAATGTATGACGTAGTATGTAGAATTGGGTCATGGTGAAGCAGGAAAAAATAGCGGAGAATTTACAGCCACGTGGAGATAAATTCATTAACAGTTCTATTTATTTTTAAAAACTAAAATTGGAAGTCTGTGATTCAAATTCAGTAGCTTTCGGTCACTAAACAAAGATAACTGGGTGTCGGGAAAATTCTTTTTATGACCTACACTTGAAGGATCTGAACGGCAGTCTACCTTTAAACACACAGAAGGAAAACAAAACAAAACAAAAGAGCTCAAAGTTTTCTCTTGAACTATCTAGATCTCCTCCTTTATTACGACTAAAATTACAGCAATATCTCTGTTGAATTTTCCTGACATCTTTATGGTTAACAAGATTAAGCAATTATGAAAGTTTTATGGCAAAGCCATCAATCTGCACTTTTATAGACTGCAAATTCCATTCGAGGATGATTAAAATTCAGCAGATTGATGCAAAATGCCTTTTCGATTTAACTGCAATTAAACAACTCGTCCGAAAAAGAAAGAAAGAAAGAAAGAAAGAAAGAAAGAAAGAAAGAAAGAAAGAAAGAAAGAAAGAAAGATGTTGACTCTAATTAAAACATGAAACATTTGTGTGTATGTGTGTGTGTGTTCTATTAGCATTTCAGGACTGCTTAGACACTAAAATCAGCACCTAACTCGAGGTAAGATTTACAGGGTGTGAAGGACCAGGATGAGGTGTTGAAACATTGAGTTACGTGCGTATGTGTGTGTATGTGTGTATTAGCATAGGTCACACCCCGAGCCCCTCACACGTCTCCCCTCGAGCCTTAAGTGTCACACCACTCCCATCAACATTAATGCTTTTCCTTCACCTGCCAGCTTTTCAACTCCACACACTCAGCCGTGATTTAGAGGCAGCAACAAACCTGTCCCATTTTCACGCACACATTATTGATAGACCATCACTTTAAACTGCAGCTAACTGCTAACCGTTATTTTATAGTTCATACGTCAAGTTTGATATGAAGTCTGAAGTGATGTTTTGTTTTTGTTGGTCCCCCCACCACAATATTTGATATGTCCCGCCTCACCGGTGTCTTCATAACATCCCTAAGACAGCTTGGTATTAAAACACAGCTACTTTTTTTTTTTTTATTATTACATTAGCACCCGTGAAGTTTATATTCTTGCTAAAGCATGATGCAATCTCATTGTGTCTTTTGTTAAACACTTTCCTCACATGATATTAAAGCGGGCTGAAGAATGTGGGCGGAGTTTGAAAAAGAGCACGCACACTTCAATAAAATACTTTTTGTCGAGCCATCGAAAAGAAACATCATTATTTCATCATGTTTTAATGTTCCGACACTGTTTTGTTTGTTTATTTATTTACTCTTAGTAATGTTTTCTTCACCATGTAACAGCCGCCATTTTGAAATTAATCCCAAACGGCTTCTTGTTCACTGTACATGCTCACCACAGAGTAGAAAATGAGTGACTATTGGATTTTAACAGCTTCTAATGAATTGTATACACAACGTCCCTCTGTTTCGAATGAAAAATTAAAAGTATTGGCACCCTCCAGCTTTGTTTGGCTGATATACCAACATTAAAACAAATGCTATGGCAACCACAAATTCCTCTAATTGTGTTCTGTTCACTATATACATTCACTCTACAGTATTTAACAGTTATTCCATGAAATCAAGTCTTACTTGAGCTGATAGCTGATGAGGCACGTAGCACCAAGTTGTCTATAATCCATGTACGACAAGATTAAGTGGAATAACTGTTTTATTCTATCCACAATGACTGGATTTTGAGAAACAGAACATTTTTTATTTTTTGCAAATTCAATAAATGAAAACTTTATACAAAACATGCGACAAAATCATTTCTGCTTAGAATTTTTTGTGTGTGTATTTTTTAGGGTTTTGTTTTCGAGTAGAGTTTTTATTTCATCCTCGGTTGGTTCAGCAACATGGTCCACCATTTTGTTTTTCTTCTTTATGTTTTTTTTTTTGGTGGTTGACAAACCAACTTAAAGGTGCATTACCACCACCTACTGGTCTGGAGTGTGGAAAAGAAGCTATTGGAGGGGAAAAAAACTATATTCTTTTAGCTATTTCTGTTTCTTTTCAATACTTGATAAAGTGATATATCTGACTTGATGTGCTCCACCATTTGGCTTTTCTCTACTCATGGTATATGAGCTGATATCCTAGTAGTAGAGTTGCCAATCAGAGCACACAATTGCTCATATCCAGTTGAGACATTTATGAGTGCATCTCAAGCCATTAGAATATCATGAAAAAGTTTAATATTTTCCATCAGTTATTGAAGAAAGTGAAAATTTCATATATTCTACACTAAGTACACATAAACTAAAGTTTCAAGCATTTTTCTATTTTAATTTTGACAATTATGGCCTACAGTGCAAAAAACACCACTCTAAATCTGAAAATATTTCATTTGGAGTTTGAATAAAACAGAATAAATACCGTCTATCTCTCGGTCTAGTTCAGTCCACACAACCACAATCATGTGGAAGACTGCTGACTTGACAGTTGTCCAGAAGACGATCATCAACACCCTCCACAAGGAGGGTAAGCCACAGAAGGTCATTGTTGAAAAGGCTGGCTAGAAAAGGTGTGCAAGCAACAGGGATGAGTGCAGCCTTGAGAGGATTGTGAAGAAAAGTCAATTCAAGAACTTGGGAGAGCATCACAAAGAGTGGACTGAGGCTAGTGACAGTGCATCAAAAGCCACCACACACACAGATGTCTTCAGGAAAGGGGCTACAACTGTCACATTCTTATCAAGCCACTCCTGAACCAGAGACAATGTCAGAAGTATCTTACCTGGGCTAAGGAGAGAAAGAACTGAACTGTTGCTCAGTGGTCCAAAGTTCTTTTTTTCAGTAAATTTTGCATTTCATTTGGAAATCAAGGTCTGTGAGTCTGGAGGAAGAGTGGAGAGACACAGAATCCAAGGTGTTTGAAGTACAGTGTGAAGATTCCGCAATCTGTGATGATTTGAGGTGCCATGTCATCTGCTAGTGTTAGTCCACTGTGTTTTATTGGGTCCAAAGTCAACCAGTCATCTACAAGGAGATTTGAGAGCACTTCATGCTTCCATCTGCCGACCAGCTTTATGTAGATGCTGATTTCCTTTTCCAGCAGGACTTAGCACCTGCCCACAGTGCCAAAACTACTACCAAATGGTTTGCTGACCATGGTATTACTGTGCTTGATTGGCCAGCCAACTCGCCTGACCTGAACCCCATAAAGAATCTGCAGACTATTGTCAAGAGGAAGATGAGAAACACCCGACCCAAAAATATAGAAAGCTGCTATCAAAGCAACCTGGGCTTTAGTAACACCTCAGCAGTGCCACAGGCTGATCGCCTCCATGCCATGCTGCATTGATGCGGTAATTTGTGGTAAAGGAGCCCCAACCAAGTATTGAGTGTATAAATGAACATAGTCTTCAGAAGCTGGACATTTCTGTCTTGTAAATCCTTTTAAAAACATTGATTCTAGGAAATATTCTAAGAATTTGAAACACTGGATTTCTGATTTTCATGAGCTACAAGCCATAATCATCAAAACTGAAACAAAGAAAGGCTTGAAATATTTCAATTTACGTGTAATGAATATAGAGTCTAGGAAAGTATACCTTTTTGAATTAAATTATGAAAAAAAATAACTTGTTCATGATATTCTAATTGTTTGAGATGCACGAGTATTTTCAATTTTTAACATATCCTGACCACACCCTTGTCTATTTTTTTCTCCTTTTTTTGTGCAAAGATCAAAAGTATTAGCACCCTTGAGATTGTTTCATTATTTCCCTCCATGAAAACAAACTCTAATACTCAAACACAAATGCCCAAATGGCTTCCAATTCACTACATATGCTCACTACATAAGGTATGACATCACATATACATACTGTATAGTGCACTCGATGTTTGAGTGAGATCCTTCCACAGAAAAGGTTCCATGACAAAGTCTGTGCACATCATTCTGTCTGTTTTAAACAAATAAATGATTGGACATGAAATACAAAGGGCCCAATTTTAACAATCTAAATTAACGCATGGTCTGAAGTGCATTTAGGGCGTGTCCAAATCCACCTTTGCAAGTTTAACAATGGGAAAAAATGCTCACAGTGCCAGGCGCATGATTCAAAAGGGTTGTACTTACAGTCGCTTCATTAATCGTGGGTGTAAACCATAGGTGCTAAAAAAGGCAACTGGACTTGCTTGAAATTCTTGAAAATGTTTCACGCTTCACCTGAAAGGCTGGAGAAGCCTGTCGGATGAGAGGTGAAACATTTTCAAGAATTTCAAGCCAGTCCAGTTGCCTTTTTTAGCACCTATGGTTTACGATGACTGAGAACCTTCACAGACTTAATCATGGGTGTGTTTTGGACGTAGCATGAAATAAACCAGAGTGTCAACAATAGTCATAAATATTATGACTAACCATTATGCGATATATATGTAATATATTTCTGTATGCAATAATCAATCAATCAAACAACTTTATTAAAGTGTCAAACTTATAGCTGGCCACAAGTAGCCTACTAATTGGGAACACTAGCTATAAATAAATATGAACAAAATCTGAAATATATACTTTTATTTATAATCTTAAATATAAAAACGGTAAATCGTAAATCTTAAGTGCATACGATAAAACTTGGAAAGAAAATCCTACGTGTTATTCTCAAATAAAAAATATCCTTGAATAGAATGTAATATAAATAAAGACCAGTGTAGTCGAGTCACTAAACCTTGAGTCCGAGTCCAGTCTCGAGTCCCCAGTGTTCAAGTCCGAGTCATTCAATGAAATTTCAAGTCGAGTCCACAATTGATCTGAGTTGAGTCCAAGAACACCACTCCAACTGCACCATGTGACGGTGTCTGTTTCAGCGCCGTTAACATTAGTTTGTTCCTGAACATGGCGTATGAACAGGTGAATGTGCTTCTCTTTATCAGGGAGTGTGAAGTATTCTGTCAGAGACGGTTGGGAGACGGATGTAAGTGCAGAAGGTGTGTTTATTAATACAAGTGAAGATGGTAAACAATCCAGAATGGCAGGCAAAATCGTAAAAGACTGAAACAGGCAATAGGTTGAGCGAGGCACAAACAGGCTATCGTAGACTCGGCAGAATCAAAGACGAGAAACAGGAAATCAGGGATAAGGAATCCAAACAAGGAAATAAGGCTCGGTAATGTCTCAGAGATGCAACTCAATACTTCGCAAACTAAGTGTGTTTTCACAGTTTTTATATAGGTGCGCTGATTGTGCCTTAATCCTGTGCAGGTATGAGTCATTTACGGCGTTTGCGTGAGAGTCCGCTTGGTGCTTGCACTGTCCGGAGTGCGCCCGAGAGTCTCTGATGCACGTGCCAAGGCACACAGGTGTGACACTCTTGCACGAGATTAGTACAAAATTAATATAGATATAAATATCTTATGTCAAATTATTATGTCATGTTACAAAAAATAAAAATCCGAGGCCTTGTCTCCAATTTACGAGTCCGAATGCAGTTAATGCACGAGTCCGAGTCCAAGTCCGAGTCATCAGTGGTCAAGTCCAAGTTGAGTCATGAATCCTTAAAATTAGAGCACGAGTCGGACTTGAGTACTACAAGCCTGATAAAGAGATATGAAGGAAATATTAAATAATATTTACTCAAATATATAATCTTAAGTATTTATGATAAAATCTTAATTCTATATTAAAATGTTTAATATATATATTCTTGGTAAAACTCATCATCAAATCTAGATCTCAGTATTAAATTCCATATTATTATGCTGGGGCGGCACGGTGGTGTAGTGGTTAGCGCTGTCGCCTCACAGCAAGAAGGTCCGGGTTCGAGCCCAGCGGCCGGTGAGGGCCTTTCTGTGTGGAGTTTGCATGTTCTCCCCGTGTCCGCGTGGGTTTCCTCCGGGTGCCCCGGTTTCCCCCACAGTCCAAAGACATGCAGGTTAGGTTAACTGGTGACTCTAAATTGAGCGTAGGTGTGAATGTGAGTGTGAATGGTTGTCTGTGTCTATGTGTCAGCCCTGTGATGACCTGGCGACTTGTCCAGGGTGTACCCCGCCTTTCGCCCGTAGTCAGCTGGGATAGGATCCAGCTTGCCTGCGCCCCTGTAGAAGGATAAAGCGGCTAGAGATAATGAGATGAGATGAGATTATTATGCTGATTGTTATATATTCTAAGTCGTGGTATCTTAACTTTGACATGCACAGCATGAGGCACAGCTGTACAGTGGATATAAAAAGTGTACACACCCGGTTAAAATGATCGTTTTTTCTGATGTAAAAAAAAAAAAATGAGATCACAATAAATAATTTCAAAACTTTTCCCACCTTTAATGTGACCTATAACCTGTACATTCATCTCATTATCTCTAGCCACTTTATCCTTCTACAGGGTCGCAGGCAAGCTGGAGCCTATCCCAGCTGACTACGGGCGAAAGGCGGGGTTCACCCTGGACAAGTCGCCAGGTCATCACAGGGCTGACACATAGACACAGACAACCATTCACACTCACATTCACACCTACGGTCAATTTAGAGTCACCAGTTAACCTAACCTGCATGTCTTTGGACTGTGGGGGAAACCGGAGCACCCAGAGGAAACCCACGCAGACACGGGGAGAACATGCAAACTCCACACAGAAAGGCCCTCGCCGGCCACGGGGCTCGAACCCAGGACCTTCTTGCTGTGAGGTGACAGCGCTAACCACTACACCACCGTGCCGCCCATAACCTGTACAATTCAATTGAAAAATAAACAAATCTTTTAGGGGAAAAATAAACAAAATAATAAAAAACGTACAATAAGCTGGTTGCATAAGTGTGCACACCCTTAAACTAATACTTTGTTGAAGCACCTTTTGATTTAATTACAGCATTCAGTCTTTTTGGGTCGGAGTCAATCAGCCTGCCGCATCTAGGGCCTGTTTACATGAGGATGCTGTCGGGTAAAAACGACTAAATATTTTATTGGAAGTGCCTTTCGTCTACACGGGGACGGCATTTCCGAGGCTGAAAAACGGAAAAAATTGAAAATGCCTTCCAGAGTGGATAAGTTAAAAACAGCCCCCATTGCATATCCGTCTAAACTACCCAATACGCGAAACTCTGCACGGATCTGCTCACGTCGGGTACGCGTTTACGTCATACATATGTCATATACTGTACATGCCAGCCTGGGAAGTAAGAAAGTAAGTAAAAAAGTAAGAGCATGTCTGATTACATCGATCCAACGGACCTTCAAGCTGCTCTGGCAGCTTTAATAAACGTCCAGGAGTCCTTCGAACATCTATACCGAATCTGCACATATACCGTTAATGAACAGAGGCGGGTATAGTACGCTCTTACTTTTTTACTTACTTTCTTACTTACCATAGCCAGAGTAGTCAAAGTTTTCGCGGCGCAGATGTGCAGATCAGACAAGATGGAAGACGTTGCGCATGCGTGCAGACATAGCGGAGGTCTTTCACAGCACCATCTAGCCGCCTGGCATGCACATCCAATTGAATTCCACACATTTATGCGTCACCGTATAGACGCAGATTTCCTCCTTGAAAACGGTCGTGTAGACGCGGAAAAAAGTGAGAACAAAAACGGACTTTTGCGTTTTTGTTTCAGACCGTCCCCGTGTAAAGTGGGCCCTAGACTTGGCAATATTTGCCCACTCTTCCTTGCAAAAGTGCTCCAAATCTGTCAGATTGCGAGGGCGTGTCTTGTGCACAGCCCTCTTCAGGTCACCCACAGACTTTCAATTGGATTTAGGTCTGGGCTCTGGCTGGGCCGTTCCAAAACATTTTTGGGGTCAGTGTCGTGCTGAAAGATGAAATTCCTCTTCATCTTCAGCTTTCTAGCAGACACCTGAAGGTTTGGAGCCAAAATTGACTGGTGTTTCGAACTGTTGATAATTCCCTCCACCTTGACTAAAGCCCCTGTTCCAGCTGAAGAAAAATAAAACTGCAAAACATGATGCTGCCACCACCATGCTTCACCGTGGGGATGGTGTTCTTTTGGTGATGCGCAGTGTTGTTTTTGTGCCAAACATACCTTTTGGAATTGTGGCCAAAAAGTTCAAGCTTGGTTTCATCAGACCATAACACATTTTCCCACATGCTTTTGGGAGAGTTGATGTATTTTTCTGCAAAATTTAGCCAGGCCTGGATGTTTTTCTTTGACCCTACCTCATAGTCCAGACATATGGAGAATACGGGAGATTGTTGTCACATGTAGTACACAACCAGTACTTGCCAGAAATTCCTGCAGCTCCTTCAGTGTTGCTGTAGGCCTCTCGGCAGCCTCGCTGACCAGTTTTTGTCGTCTTTTCATCAATTTTGGAGGGACGTCCAGTTCTCAGTAATGTCACTGTTGTCCCATATTTTCTCCACTTCTTGATGACGGTCTTCACTGAGCTCCATGGTATATCTAATGCCGTGGAAGTGTTTTTGCACCCTTCTCCTGACTGATACCTTTCAACAATGAGATCCCTTTGATGCTTTGTAAGCTCTCTGTGAACTCTGGCTTTTACTGGAGGAGGCAACTGAGTAAATGCCTGAACTTTATTTGGGGTTAATCAGAGTCATTTTAATTGATGGCAGGTGTGAACCCAAAAAGACTGAATGCTGTAATTAAATCAAACGGTGCTCAACAAAGTATTAGTTTAAGGGTGTGCAAACTTATGCAACCAGCTTATTGTACATTTTTTTATTTTTTATGTTTTCCCCCCAACAGATTTGTTTGTTTTTCAGTTGAATTGTACAGGTTATAGGTCACATTAAAGGTGGGAAAAGTTTTGAAATTATCTATCATGATCTCATTTTCTTTTTACATCAGAAAAAACTATCATTTTATAACGGGGTGTGTACACTTTTTACGTCCACTGTGTATATGTATATATAAATAAAATCTTTCACTTGGCAAAATTTCTATCTTTAATCTTTTGCACATCCCTGTGTGAGTGTACACGTTTATATTAGCCCACTATCTTGATAATGTGCTCTCAAAATAACAGTAAACTACTGCACCATTGGCTTTCGACCAGGTTTTTATTGGTCAATCATGCAATCAATTTCCACTGCCTCAAGATAGCAATGTGCCTGATTACACCTCATTTTAATCCCAACATGCCCGTGGCACTCAGACTGGCACACGTACAGTGGTGCTTGAAAGTTTGTGAACCCTTTAGAATTTTCTATATTTCTGCATAAATATAACCTAAAACATCATCAGATTTTCACACAAGTCCTAAAAGTAGATAAAGAGAACCCAGTTAAACAAATGAGGCAAAAATATTATACTTGCTCATTTATTTATTGAGGAAAATGATCCAATATTACATATCTGTGAGTGGCAAAAGTATGTGAACCTCTAGGATTAGCAGTTAATTTGAAGGTGAAATTAGAGTCAGGTGTTTTCAATCAATGGGATGACAATCAGGTGTGAGTGGGCACCCTGTTTTATTTAAAGAACAAAGATCTATCAAAGTCTGATCTTCACAACACGTGTTTGTGGAAGTGTATCATGGCACGAACAAAGGAGATTTCTGAGGACCTCAGAAAAAGCGTTGTTGATCTCTAAAGAGTTTGGACTCCACCAATCCACAGTCAGACAGATTGTGTACAAATAGAGGAAATTCAAGACCATTGTTACCCTCCCCAGGAGTGGTCGACCAACAAAGATCACTCCAAGAGCAAGGCGTGTAATGGTCAGCGAAGTCACAAAGGACCCCAGGGTAACTTCTAAGCAACTGAAGGCCTCTCTCACATTAGCTAATGTTAATGTTCATGAGTCCACCATCAGGAGAACACTGAACAACAATGGTGTGCATGGCAGGGTTGCAAGGAGAAAGCCACTGCTCTCCAAAAAGAACATTGCTGCTCATCTGCAGTTTGCTCAAGATCACGTGGACAAGCCAGAAGGCTATTGGAAAAATGTTTTGTGGACGGATGAGACCAAAATATAACTTTTTGGTTTAAATGAGAAGCGTTATGTTTGGAGAAAGGAAACCACTGCATTCCAGCATAAGAACCTTATCCCATCTGTGAAACATGGTGGTGGTAGTATCATGGTTTGGGCCTGTTTTGCCACATCTGGGCCAGGACGGCTTGCTATCATTGATGGAACAATGAATTCTGAATTATACCAGCAAATTCTAAAGGAAAATGTCAGGACGTCTGTCCATGAACTGAATCTCAAGAGAAGGTGGGTCATGCAGCAAGACAACCACCCTAAGCACACAAGTCGTTCTACCAAAGAATGGTTAAAGAAGAATAAAGTTAATGTTTTGGAATGGCCAAGTCAAAGTCCTGACTTTAATCCAATCGAAATGTTGTGGAAGGACCTGAAGCGAGCAGTTCATGTGAGGAAACCCACCAGCATCCCAGAGTTGAAGCTGTTCTGTACGGAGGAACGGGCTAAAATTCCTCCAAGCCGGTGTGCAGGACTGATCAACAGTTACCGCAAATGTTTAGTTGCAGTTATTGCTGTACAAGGGGGTCACACCAGACACTGAAGGCAAAGGTTCACATACTTATGCCACTCACAAATACCGTATGTAATATCGGATCATTTTCCTCAAAAAATAAATGACCAAGTATAATATGTTTGTCTCATTTGTTTAACTGGGTTCTCTTTATCTACTTTTAGGACTTATGTGAAAACCTGATGATGTTTTAGGTCATATTTATGCAGAAATATAGAAAATTCAAAAGGGTTCACAAACTTTCAAGCACCAAACTTTGCTATTTAAACAAAATGGGCACTAGATGGGAAAAAGACACCTGCTTTGGTCCCAAACTAGCAAAGATACTTGTGTCGTGCTTAGCACTACTTTGCATCAAGGGTAAGATAAGAGAGCATTTAAAGAGTATTTTAAAAAAGTATTGACACCCTGTGGTGTTGTTTGGGTTGCTTGTCGACAGACTCTCAACCATAAAACCCCTAAATGGCTTCCTCTTCATTATACACACTCACTAGAGGACTGTGCAAAAAGTCTTAAGCACACTATTTTTTCTACAAACTTTGTTATAGATTTCTATTTTTTGACTTCTACATGACTGAGTCAAAACATTACAAAAACATTTTAGAGTTCCAAACGTTCATTTTTTTCCAGCACAAAAATAAATGTTACAGAAAAAAAGTTTGTAATATGTCTGAGCAGCATATTGCATAAGAGCGCACTTTTCAGATTAAAAAAGAAAACATAATGAAGGCTACGTTTTTATTTTTTGTTGCACAATGAAGAAGTGAGTGTGACAGTCAAAGTGTCCAGAAGAACTGGGGCTGGTTCTGTAAGATGCTCAGTAAAACCTACAGCTCATTTCTGCATAAAACTGCACTCACTGGACCTGAGACTAATTTTTTTTTTTGAAAGCAAAGAATCATCTCACACCAAATATTGACCGTTATATTAATGTATTATGGCTTACTGATCACTGTTTATAGTATTTTTTTAATGTTGAAATATTTCATTATTTTAAGCTGTTTTTGGTCAACAGCATTTCTTTACATACACCTAAAGGTGATGATATACAGGGCAACTTTTTGGGCAATGGTGCCAGCAACGAGCAACCAGGTGAGACACAGGTCAACTAATTAGGGCAACAACCAGTCAGATAAGAGCAAATCTATTGCCAGGGACACAGACACCGCAAAGATGGGCACTGAAACATTTACAGCGTCACTTTTGTCTTGGCTTCAGCCTTTATTTATTCCACCCAAGTAAGTATCACTTTTGGAACAAAACTGAATAGATACTCGGGTCAAAAGATAATCTGCCATCATTTCAACATTTATAAGTCAAAATAACCACGTTATTCTCTTAATAATAAACACTTTTTAAATCTCTTTAAAAATGCTCCTAGCCTCAATCACATATGCTAGAACTAATAACTGACACATACATCACAAAAACATCATTTAATTCTCATCTCAGCAAAAAAGATAAAAGGACATGGACCAGGAAATACTGCTGAGGAGGAAAAGGGCGTGGCAGAGCTCCTGAAAGGCTTTCTTTCTTTTTTAGATCCCAAAGTTTGTACTGTTTTGCCCTCGGGTTCCACAAGTAGTCGTGCTCTGGATGTGAATTAGATCAGATGATAAGTTTAACAATCTCTATTACAACTCACAAAAAACAATAAATAAAATGAGCTGCCCATCGCTTTTAACTTGACGCAAGAGAGCTAACGTTATCCCTACATAGCTAGCGATAACTTTCAGCTAACGATGTTAGCAAAAACCACTGCTAGTTAGCTAAATCCCATTCAGTCTCTATGGAGAGGTGGTTAGCTAATGGCAGTTTACACTTAGCTGAAGAAAAAATAAAATTCATCTCATCTCATCATCTCTAGCCGCTTTATCCTGTTCTACAGGGTCGCAGGCGAGCTGGAGCCTATCCCAGCTGACTACGGGCGAAAGGCGGGGTACACCCTGGACAAGTCGCCAGGTCATCACAGGGCTGACACATAGACACAGACAACCATTCACACTCACATTCACACCTACGGTCAATTTAGGCTACGTTCACACTGCAGGCTGAAGTGACTCAAATCCGATCTTTTCGCCCATATGTGACCTGTATCCGATCTTTTATTGACAATATGAACGACACAGATCCGATTTTTTCAAATCCGACCCAGGCCGTTTGGATATGTGGTCCTAATTCCGATCCCTATCCGCTCTTTTCATATGCGACTTCAGTCTGAACCGCCAGGTCGCATTCATCCGACTTACACGTCATCAACAAGCCACAAACGTCACTATTCTGCGCTGAAGTAGGTGGCGGGTCTCTCAAAAAAAGTTACAACAACATGGCGCATAATCACGAGCGCAGATAGAGGGGGGGACGGGGGGGATTCGTCCCACCCAGATTTAAATTCACTTCGTTCGGTCCCCCCCACTTATAGGGAGGAAAAAACGTCTATGCTGTCTTTCTTTGCATAAGGCAAACCTCACGGAAAAATCAAAAGACTAATTACCATTCGGTTTATTGAGGTGCACGGCAGTGTATACATAGTTGCAACAACTCACATAAAACAAAACAAAGACTGATATTCGGTTGGTTGAGTTGCGCAGACTGCACAGGTTGCGAGCTCGAGCTTGGTTGCTATGGTAACCCACAACAAGTTTGACAGGCATATCGGGGTTGGGGTTGGTTTGCTGGCAGCTTTGTCCCCCCCAGTTTTTTGTCCCCCCCAGTTCAAAAAACGTATCTGCGCCCCTGCGCATGACATCAATGCAGGGGACGCTTCGGGCTGTGAAGGTTCTGAATCTTCTCAATGGAAGGACGCAGAGGTTAGGGAGCTGATTTCCATTTGGGGGGATGCAGCTATTCAAGCTAGATTGGATGGGTCATACCGCAACCGGGCGGTTTTACTTCCGTAAACACTGGCCATGCTCACTGCGTGTGACGTCGTCGTATCCTGCAATGCGCATGCGGAACACTTTTAGGTCGCTTTTCGTTCATACTGAGGATCACATACAAGTCGCATATATTTGTTAATGTGAACGACCTCACAAAAAAATCGGATTTCTCAAAAAAATCGGAATTGAGCATTAAGCCTTGCAGTGTGAACGTAGCGTTAGAGTCACCAGTTAACCTAACCTGCATGTCTTTGGACTGTGGGGGAAACCGGAGCACCCGGAGGAAACCCATGCGGACACGGGGAGAACATGCAAACTCCACACAGAAAGGCCCTCGCCGGCCACGGGGCTCAAACCCAGGACCTTCTTGCTGTGAGGCGACAGCGCTAACCACTACACCACCGTGCCGCCCCCTGATTAGATCTTAAAAAAAAAAAGTTGCCCAAAATGATCAAAATCTTTCAGATAAAAATTATGTTAGCCAGTCTCAATGGCAAAGTGTCGAAGCGCAGTTGCCCAGCAACACTGCCCAAAAAGTTGCCCCATGTATCATCATCATCATCATCTTAAGACTTTTGCACAGTACTGTACATTGAGCATTACACAATATATGTAGCGTAGCTGAACACGTCCAAGCTCATCTGACACTTTTTGGTTGGATTTTAGCATCTTTTGAGACGTGACTGCATTCAACGCTCTCTGTATTTCTTTGGCTTGGTTTTCAGCAACTTGCCTCCATTAAAACAAACTCTGTCTCCTGATGAAGTGCAGATGCCCAAAATTGGCTTCCTATTCACTCTATATGCTCACAACACAGGGTATTCACACAAATCTCTCTCCCTCTCTCTCTTTGCTTTAGATTAAAAGTACTGGCACCCTTTGGCTTTGTTTGGGTTTATTGCTCATTGAGTTCCAACAAAATCTGTTTTTTTTTCAGCTGTAAATTCCCTTTCCTCCCCAAGTCTTCCTGCTTTCACTGGATATGTGATGAGGAAAAGAAACATCACTGGGACTCAATCAGGCTGTGGATAGTATTTGATTTGTATCAGTAACTGTACTGTGTTGTCTCTGATGTACAGTACAGACCTGGAACCTGAGCGACACCGAGTCTGCCTTTCTTTCTCTTTTATTTTACCTCTCTCTTCAGGAGGACATGAGTGTCCATGTTTTGCCTCCACCCTCATCCCTCCACCCAGCCTCCCACTTATCATGGATTAGGACGGCGTGAACAAAGCACGGGTCGGCACGTGCATACACGCGTGTGTGTGTGGCACAGTGAGTGGAGTAGGGTGCCAGACTCCTACTTGTGCGTTGTTCTCAGAGAAGCCCAATTTGCAGGGCATTAATGAGAGCACCTGCTCGACGAGGGTGGCCCGTGGCAGCGGTGTGCATTGTGTATCAGTGCCTGGCCTGCGCCGTGGCTTTTTTGTTTCACCACTTGAATCATCAGCGTCGTTTGAAATCAATTTAACAACTGTGCCTGAGACTGATTTGAGTATGGAAATGCGTCATGGTGAAAGTCGACAGGGGGGCTGAAATGACGTCGGGTTAAAGCTCACTGGTGTAAATGAGCACGCTGTACAGCATTAACCGGAGCAGAATCCTTCATTTTCAGATGATGCGCAGAAACACAAGTGGGAAACGAAGAGCAGAAATGAATGTTAAGAAAGAGACTTGCACTGATGGAAGCTCATAATCAGGAAAAAAAGAGACAGAAACAGGGGACAGGGCGGACACAAAAGAACAAAAGAAAAGTACAACAAAAAAACAGTAAGTGCATTTTCACGAGATGCTACTTGTCATACAACAGTGGCAGATAGCACTCAAAGAGAAGGAAAAAGAATAACTGCATAAAAGCCCCTAAAAAATGAAAGAAAGCCTTGCAGGAAATAGAGAGTGAGATAGCCAAAAAAAAGGGGGGGGGGGGTGAGTGGTTCAGTAGAGGGGGGTAGAGCTGCCTCGCCTCGAGTCGTCAGCAGAAGCCTTTCATTGTCTGGACACAAGGGATGGTCACAAAGGCACAGGAAAGATTCAATTAAGTATCATATGCACTGTCCTCATCGCCATGGTAACAGGAGAGCAGAAAATATTAATCAAGCCTTCACCTGAGAGAATGGGAAAAGAAAGAAAGAAAGAAAGATGGACATGCATCCAGGAGTCGGTGGAATTTAACAGAATAGGAAGCTTCTGTTCTTCAGCATCATCATATTTATTCTCTCTCTCTCTCTCTCTCTCTCATGCTCAGCCTACTTGACCCTAAAATAAACAGACTCAGCTCTCTGAAAATGACCTGGTTACGACTTGTCAGGAACAGGAACTAACTTCTTTCCCAGATGCTAAATGTAATTAGAAATGAACTAAAACATCATGTCATTGCTTAATGAATTAAAAAAACCCAAAAAAGTTTGAAGATTTTTTTTTAATTAGGACCAGCGCATTAATATATACAGCAAATCTGTGATTTACTGGTACTGCTCTTATCGAAAATTAAAGCGAGACGGCCTTTCGATTTCATAAAATGGGTGAAATTTAGTTCCGTCTGAAATGTGGTCATTGTGATATCTGTTTATTTCTGTAATATCTCAAAAAATATCAGGCCATTCTGTGGCTGGGAAGTTATTTAATTTGAGGGGATTAAAGCAAATAATGTGCATGAAATCGCTCGCTTGGCGCAGTCAAGCAGACAGAGGAAGTCCGTGCAAGTGTTTGCGCATGTGCAGGTTTACCTTTGAGCGTGCACTGACAGTTCCATCATTCTGTCGCTAAACGAACAGCTGATCACACCGAGGTGCTCGCTGAGCGCCGATATTTATTAGATTGGTCCTGCGTTTCCTTTCCTTCGTATATAACGTAACATCTTTTCTTCTTGCTTTCTTTCCGTTACTGTAGTCGGTCTTTCACGTTTCATTCGCACACTCACACACGTCCTCCATTTTTCTCTCCTGTTTCAAATTTGTATCCCACAATGCCTTGTGTGAACAGGGAAAGCCCACCACGTGATGCATGACGTAGTATGTAGAATTGGGTCATGGTGAAGCAGGAAAAACTAGCGGAGAACTTAGAGCCACGTGACTCTAAATTCATTATTATTTTTTTTAAATAAAATTGGAAGTCTGTGATCTGAATTCAGTAGCTTTTGGTCAACTAAACAAAAATAACTGGGTGTCAAGGAAAATTCTTTTTATGACCTAGAGTTAAAAAATCTGAAAGGCCGTTGACCTTTAAATCAACACCTTCTGACCAATCAGAAGCCAGACTGCAGGGACAATGTTCACAAATATAGTAACAAGTTGTTTAGCCAAAAATCAAGGACTCAAGGACTGAAGTGTCAAGTATTTAAATAATATTGGCTGGCATTGAGTGGTACATCAGGTCTATTCAATTTATTCTATTCAATCTATTCATGGTATTGAATGAGTCAAAGATGAGTAGCTGAATGGAATATATCTGATAGACCATGTGTCAGGGTGCAGGCACTTACAGATGCAGGCGCAGGGGAGAGCGCATGCGTCACAAACTGGAAACCAAATCTAAATCAGCAAACTAAAGACGTAGTCAGGGTCAGGCAAGGGTTGGTCGGTGAGTAAACGGTATTTCAGACATTAGGCGAGGATGCAAAGTCAAATAAACAATGGAAAGCAGAGTCAAAGTCACCAAGAGTCAGACACAATAACTAAGGCTTGGTTTGATCAGGTTTGTGGACACAGAACAATACTTCGCAACTGGAGTGAGCGTGTACTGAGCTTATATAGAGCACTGATTCCTGGGATAATGGGAAACAGGTGTACTTCCTGTTCAGGAATTTGGGAGATGAGGGGTGCTGTGGTGCTTGGGAAACATAGTCTGGAGCAGCCATATTTGGAGGCTCAGCTTTTCAGTGCTGTTACTGACACCACAAATAAAAGCCAGAAAATATTATTATTATTATTATTATTATTATTATTATTATTATTATTATACATACACATTCCTTTCAGGTGTTCAACGCATCTTTCCCTTTCAAAATTCTCTCAAAATCTTCTGTATTTAACGAAGCAAACCTGGCGGCCATGTTTGTTTACAAATTGTCACAGTCGCTCACTCGCTAGCGCAAAAATTTTACGTCTCCTGACGTGTGACGTCATGTTGTCTTGACAACCATGCAACATCATAGCCCATATTCAACGATCATTTTCCATTGGGTAGAGTGATGTAATACACATAGGATAAACGATATGCTAACAATATTGCATGCTATCGAACCAAATGAATGAAACCTGTGAGAAGGGAATAGAACACGTGTTTTTATTCCACTGAAAAAGTGTCCTGGAAATATAATAACACAGCGTATATGACGTGTTCGTTATAACAACACGACTCCCTCCCAATTCCACAATCTATCAAAAACTTTCTCCTGATATTGACAGGCTTAACTCGAGTGACACCTCGGCATCGCAGGACTTCATTTGTACGCCTCTAGCACGTGGACGCAGGTGCGGAAATTTCCAGAACGTGTCTTGCATCGCATTTGAAATCCCGAGGCATCTTCCTTTCTCATCTGCCTACAATAACTTTATTTCATCTCCCTTCAAAACCATCTGTAAAGAGATCGCATCTCGTCTTCTTCCTCATGCACCGCTGCATTCATTAGTCACACACCATTGGCAAAAAACACCACAACAAAACAAAACAACAAAAAAAAAACGTAAATGAAATGTTCTCATCCTTCCACATGTCTGTTTTTATACCTTTTTTTCCAGGGATAGGAACATGTGATTCAGATAGATAGAGAGAAAGAGAGAGAGAGAGAAAAGAAGAAGATCCTCGCCTTCGAATTGTTCCAGACTTGAAAAAAAATTATGACAATCGTTTTCAATCATCCTCAGCTGCGCCGCTGCTTTGGCGCATTCGGCTGCGTGGCGCTGAGGAGGGGAAAAGTTGAGCATTGTTCTGTTTGATGAAACTGTGGAGTGTTTGCTCGCTGTCTGCAGGGACCGTCTTGAAAACAAGCTATCTGAAAACTCCCCCCGCTGAGCGAAATGTTAAATAAACAAAAGCACGGATAAACAAAATCCCTCCATTTTAATGTCACCGAGAAGAAAGCCTACGTTTTAATGCTACGATTGTGGCACGGAGCGGCGCCGGGGCCCGGGCGCAATTTTTTTTTCCTCTATAAACTTTACCTTTATCTCTCAGGCGCTGAGATTATAATTGCTTGAGGTAATTATTGCAGTTATGAAGAAAATACCTCAGGCTAAAGGACAAGGCTAAAAATGAAAAGGTGAAAAATGTCGAGAGACGCTATAGGCTAAGAGTGGGATGTGTTGCCGAATGCCTCCGAGCAATTTGTCTTTCTTTTCCTACGTTGCGAGCATGTCGCTAATCCATGTAGCCTTTTCAAGGCAAATTCTGTGCTCTTAATACTTTTTTTTTTTTCCCAAGATTTGGGATTTGTGCACACTTCAGCGCTTAAAAAAAAGCAAAAACAAGCCAAGGGTTTGTTGATATTCATCTACAAAAGACCATACATGAGACATCTGTGGAAGGAAACAAAAAATCACTAGCGTAAAAGTGGTCATCGATCAAAGAAAGAAAGAAAGAAAGAAAGAAAATGAGACACAGGTGAAGCAGGAAGACGGAGCGATAGAGAGCAGGAAATTGAACACTTTCTCCTGTAGCTCAGCTCTTATCACACATACCTGTAAACAACCCACATTTTTTCCTTTTTTTTGCTGCTGTACTATATTGTAGAATTGAAATTTCGAATACACACGTACTTGCCAAACCCCAGAGAATTAAAAGCAGTAGATCAAATTGTGTGATGCCGTCATGCCCCTCTAGTGGGGTCCGGGGCAAGCTGCCCCGGAAATTTTCGGGAAAAAAAAAGCAGTATAAAATGGCGCATTCTCCTTTTATTCTAAGTGCCATATTTGAAGAAAATTGATCAAGAAATTGATCAGATCGACAGACTGTACTTCACAGAATGCTGCTTCTCACCTCGCCTCGATGCTTTGATGCTAGATGATCACACAACCAAGTCGCCTTGAACTTCTTGTCATTGCGAATCTTTTTTTTTCTTTGGAGTTTTCATTGTTCATGATCACCAAAGTGTGCTTGGTTTTTAGCTCATCCAGCCGCAGGCCAGGCCAGATGAGCTTATGCGACCATGTCATCCGTCGTCCGTCCACAATTTACAAAAATATCTACTCCTCCTACAGGATCGATCGGATTTCAATCAAACTTGTGTACAATATTCCCCAGGTGGCTGTGCATAAAATTTGTCAAGATGGTGGTGCCACCTGTCATATTTACGATTTTAGGGGTGTCTGAAATTTGTGGGTGACTCGTCACATTAAACACCACTCTTCGTAAAATGCTCAGACGTTTTCACTGAAACTCACCCAGAAGACTCTAAAGACATATTCCAACAAGAATTGTTCACCAGGTGACGCCACCTGCCATGGCTGAGGCTCCAGAGGGGTCACGTGTAATTTCACGAAAATTGCTACTCCTTCTACAGGAATGATCAGATTTTGACCAAACTCATATGGAATGTTCCCCATGTTGGTTTGTATAAAAGTTGTCAAGATGGTGGCGCCATCTGTCATATTTAACATTTTATGGGTGTTTGAAATTTGTGGGTGACTCTTCACATTAAATGGTGCTCTTCATAAACTGCTGGGACGTTTTTCACTGAAACTCACCCAGAAGACTCTAAAGACATATTCCAACAAGAGTTGTTCACTAGGTGGTGCCACCTGCCATGGATGTGGCTCCACAGGGGTCAAGTCAAGCCAAGTCAAGTTTATTTGTCGCAAAGCAGCTTTACAGAATTTGAATGACTTAAAACATGAGCTAATTTTATCCCTAATCTGTCCCCAGTGAGCAAGCCTGTGGCGACGGTGGCAAGGAAAAACTCCCTCAGACGACATGGGGAAGAAACCTCGAGAGGAACCAGACTCAAAAGGGAACCCATCCTCATTTGGGCAACAACAGACAGCATGACTATAATATTAACAGTTTTAACATGAAGTCAGTTTCGTTGATGTTATAAACTCTTCATTGATGGAAACTTGAGTGCAAAACTGTTCATGACAACTGCAGTCCTAAAGTTAGCAAGTCAACTGTAGTCCTCAGCCATAAAAGCATTACTGTAAGAGTCCAGAGCGTCCTCCAGGTGTGACTTTCAAGTGTCCTCATGGGGCCGTCCTCCACAGGAGCGATGCGATGAGACTCCAACCAGACACAGGGCACCAGGATGGATCAGGCAGGTCCGAGGAGCAGAAGAGGGTCATATGCAATTTCACAAAAATCATTACTCCTCCCATAGGATTGATCAGATTTCAAACTCACACACAACAACAGTGGCTACTACGAGCTCCAGCCTCGTTGAGGCTATTTTTATAAATACTGCTGCGATTTGTTGTAACATATGAGCTCATTGCTGATTGGCTGGAACCATAATGAGAACCAATGGAATGGTGCAATAGGATGGAGTGATACAATTTAGATTCAACATCATTATCATTGTCACGCCGTTCCATTGGATCTCGACTTCAGCTAATATGATGATTTGATGCTGTACACTTGTATCCCCTGTGCCGAAAACAGCTGAAGCGAGACCAGAAGAGCGAATCCAACAGCGTTGGCTGATTATTTTTTAATGTGGTAGTTTTTAGAACTAAAATCGGTAGGTGGTATTTACCTGTCAAAAGCAATAGACTACCGCGTGAATTGATAGAATTGGCGAGGGAGTACACATTGTCAGGTTTATTTTGCAAACCGAATTTCAGTAAAATGTATAGACATCACATTGCCCTGGAGTCGTCTTCTTCTTTTGGCTGCTCCTCTTAGGGGTCGCTACAGCAGATCTGTTCTACATATTTGATTTGGTGTAAGTTTTCACACCAGATGCCCTTCCTGATGCAACCCTCCCCAATCTATCCGGGTTTGGGACTGGAACTAAGTATGCACTGGCTTGTGCAACCCCAGCGGCTGGGTATTTTTACCTAATCTGCATGTCTTTGAGCTGTGGGAGGAAACCAGAGGACCTGAAGGAAACTCATACAGACAACATGCAAACTCCATACAGAACAGCCCCCATTGGTCATGAGGTTCAAACCCATAACCTTCTTGCAGTGAGGTGACAGTGCGAACCACTGCAGCCTCGTGTTGACCCTGAAGTGACTGTATCGATGAGCTTCATCATTTCTGAAAATACTCTAGCATCTTGAACGATTCTTTAAAGCGGGGATATGTAATTCTTTTTCCAAAGCGCTTTTTAAAAAAAAATATTTCTTGAAAGATCATCATCATCATCATCTGTAGAAACCGCAAAGCTACAAAAAGCTCATTGATTCATTTCTTTCGGTCTGGTTAGATAGCCTACATGCCCGTCTACCTGTGTGCACTCATTGCACATGACCTGAAGTCTTGCACAAGGCTCGGCAGATCAGATGTATTACTAAAGCTAGTCAACAGCTCTGAGTGCTAACCATAGCTGCGTTTACTGTTTACATTCATTCTGAAAATGTTAATGAGACATGACATAGGAGCCGATATGGTAATGACACACTATGCTACACTCCTCCCCTCAACAGTCTCTCTCACAGACTCATACTTGGGCAGTAGTCAGGCAGTGCGCATTCATGTATTCAGGTTGGATCATTTCAAACTCTAGCATACTCTTCTTGGTTTCTCCAAAATTACCTACCCGAGCTTTAATTCACTCCTTACAGATTCTAAAGCACCATGAACATCTATATATGGTTCTTCTTTCATGAAACATTCCTCATCAAAGCCGTTTAGAACACTAAATCCAGAAAACATCTCAAGAACATCCTGAGGAACCGTCCTTTCTAGCAGTGCGGTTATTAAGTCGGTATCATTTTTTTTTAAGTGGATACAAATGCAGTTATTTATAAATCATTCACAGGAGACATGTGGAATTCAAGAAATTCCATCAGGTTTGGAAAAATGTTCGTATCCTATGAGAGGTTCTGAATTTCCAGTCCCTCTAAATGTAAACACGGTCCTGGGTACGACTTTAAACTGCATCCGGTGATGAGGCCCTGGTTCAGGAATTCCAGGATTCCGGGGAGAATGTCACTACCTCCTAGTCACCACTGTTCTCGGGCACCCTTGGGCAAGGTGCACAACCCATAAGCCTCCCATGTCAGGGTTATGATACCACTGCCACTGTGGAATAGGTTCTTGTTAGAATCAAGTAGATAGGGGTGGGCCCCCGAGCAATGCTCACTGCTGCTGTTGTGGTCAGGCCTTTAGGTCAAACGGATAGGGGTTAAGGCCCCCGACAAATGCCTAATCCTGGGTGTGGCAGAGGATTACGACGGCACATAATGGCTGCAACCTTCATCTTTCCCAGTGTCTTGACTATGTCTTGCCCTGGACTCAGAAAGTTGAAAGGCCAAGTTTGGTTCCGGTTTGTGCACCCGGTTCCATTTACATGCACATGCTGCAAAATGTAAACGTATCATCAGCAATGTTTTAGGCGAATTCTGAATATCAAATGGCAAGACAAAGTCACAAACGCTGACATACTTGAGATAGCATCCTCATCTAGCCTGGAATCAATCATTCTGCGTCACTGGCTAAGATGGGCTGGTCACCTCTGTAGAATGCCGGACTATCGTCTTCCTAAACAAGTCTACTTCTCGCAGCTGTCTCATGGTACCAGGCCAGTGGGCGCTCTAAAGAAAAGTCAGAAGGCTCTTCTAAAGTCCTCCCTGCTGAAATGTGGAATCAATCCTAATGAGTGGGATCAACTAGCAATGGATTGGCATGTTTGGAAAAAACATAACCCGCGAAGGTATTCTTCACTTTGAGAAAACCAGACTTATTGAAGAATCCGCATGTCATTAGCATAGGAAGGCCACCGCCCAACGGTGTCGAGACTATCAACAGATTAGTCATAGCTGAACCTCTGTTCCATTAATCCATTTAGCCGCCATACTCATATACGAGTGGCAGTGATGATGATGAAATGTGAACATCGATTGATCGACTTCAAATCGTATAATTGTTGATGAGTTTCTGCAATTTTTTAAATATGTAAGTATAAATCACATTATATCAGTTACACACAAAAAATGCAATCCAAAACAAATCCATGAATTAAGATAAATAAGACTAGCTATACGATTAAGACAAAAGTAATGGCGCCCTATAAAAGGAGGAATGTCAGTGGCTGAGCTGCATTATTGGAAGATCTGTGATTGGTAGAAGAGAGCAACTGGACTTGCTTGAAGATTCTTGAAAACGTTTCGCCTCTCATCCGAAAAGCTTCCTCAGTTCTGTCTGACTAATAGGGAGTATCAAGCATTTCTCCTCTCATGGATCATCATAGAATCCGAATCAGAATGCTGATGGCTGCATTGTAGGTGGCTGATAAAAGATGTCATAGACACCCACCTCTGTTCAGTGATGGTCATTCCAGGTTGACAAAAATGAACGATCCTCTCTGGCTAAGATGTCTGCCAGTTTTCTGGAAGTCCTCTCATACTCCCGCACCAGTTGAAGGGATCTCATCCCAAAGTGCGTAGAAACATATCTGTGACGAATCTCAGTCATCCAGGTACATAGTAATCTGTGATTGGTAGAAGAGAGCAACTGGACTTGCTTGAAGATTCTTGAAAACGTTTCGCCTCTCATCCAAAAGGCTTCCTCAGTTCTGTCTGACTAATAGGGAGTATCCAGTATTTATCCTCTCATGGATCATCATAGAATCCGAATCAGAATGCTGATGGCTGCATTGTAGGACACCACCTCTGTTCAGTGATGGTCATTCCAGGTTGACAAAAATGAACGATCCTCTCTGGCTAAGATGTCTGCCAGTTTTCTGGAAGTCCTCTCATACTCCCGCACCAGTCGAAGGGATCTCATCCCAAAGTGCCAGAGAGGATCGTTCATTTTTGTCAACCTGGAACGACCATCACTGAACAGAGGTGGGTGTCTATGACATCTTTTATCAGCCACCTACAGTGCAGCCATCAGCATTCTGATTCGGATTCTATGATGATCCATGAGAGGATAAATACTGGATACTCCCTATTAGTCAGACAGAACTGAGGAAGCCTTTCGGATGAGAGGCGAAACGTTTTCAAGAATCTTCAAGCAAGTCCAGTTGCTCTCTTCTACCAATCACAGATTACTATGTACCTGGATGACTGAGATTCTTCACAGATATTATTGGAAGATTTAATGCATGTCACATGACAATTCACTGTTTAGTTGCCATTTTGTTGATTTCCGCTCTCTGTGAGATTGACTTTTTTTGGAGTTTTGTGGGTGTGGCTAATTGTACCTCAGCTGTGCCATGAATGTGCTTCGGAATTTACATCTGATTGGAGTTTCTCAACATGGACATGTGATTATGAAGAAAACCAGGGATTAGCTATAGTTAATTCTAGTTTAGCCAAGAAAACATTTATGCACAATTTTACTGTAAGACATTAGATAAATAAGGCTCATTGTCATGCTGCAAGGTGAAACTTCATCAAGACAACCTGACTGATTAGCACTTCATGCTAAATCCTGCTAGATTGATTGCTCTATCCTTTGCATCTTCTCATGATTGATTGATCTATCACTGGTCTTCCAGGATGTAGCTACTCATTTACTGTCACTAAAGCTACATGTCCACTTCCAAGCTACGTCAAATCCAAGACATTTTAACCGTGAATTGAATGCATGATGAGAAATCTGGCATTTGGTGTAGCTCAAATGAACATTTGAAGCCATCTGGGTCAAGGTCTTAGTGGAAAGACTTTAAAAAACAAACAAACAAACAAACAAACATACAAAAAAAAAACAGACCACTGATTTTAATGTTGTGTTTAATGTTGTGTTCATATATAAACCAAGTGAAAATGTCCAGTTCGGTACGGTTTGATTTGTCCCTCTGAGGTAACACTAAAGGTTTTATGTATGTAAGTAAGGAATAAAACACTTGTGTGCCATAATAGGAAACTAATCAACAGTGTATTAGTTTGATGCAGCCCCTCAAAAACATACTACTGTCCACCAACACAAAAAGTTGATTACTTTGAATTGAAGAGTTTTATTCTTTTATTATTCTTGTTAAGAATGTCACATTGTATTTTTTTTATCCATTTCATGTTGTGCAATGTCAACAAAACAAGATACTTCCTCTTATGTTATAACAACTATAAATATATATTCGTTCCTTCACATTGGCTAAATCCAAATGCATATACTGCCATACTGTTACATTGCAACTGCACTATAACAAATTATTTTACGACGAACTTTCGCATAAAATTAACTAAGTTCGTGTCCCCCACCTTTAGCGACAATGAGTCCGAGTCTTCAAAAAAAAAATCACAGAGCCATGCATTCTTCTTCTCCCAGAGACAAGCAATAAGTAATCAAGTACACACTCAAGTTAACAATACATATTAACGGCATAAACAAAGGCTTAACGAGTTTCGCTTAGGTGTCGATCGCTAACAATTATCGAGAATGGTGATCACTGACTTAAAAAATACTTTAAAAAGACTTTATTTTATGAGCTAAAAGCATTTTTACTCAAGTCTTTACTCTGTCAGCACTGTTCTCATAGCTGGTCATAAACGCAAGATACTCTCCGTCTATCAGAAAATGCAGGCGATAGACGGATGTAATCACTGAAAGAGTTTTATTCAAAAACGTACTGGCAAACAGATTCAATATGATCAGTGATCAAAAATCAGAATTGAGAAACAGGCAATGGTTGAGCTAAGTACAGATAGAATATCAATGGTGGAGACAAAGGGCAAACTACAAAACAGAGCCAGAAACCAGAATATCGACACTATGGTACAAAAGGCTTGGTAACGTGAGACACAAGGTACAGCAAGTAAACTTCACAAAGTCTGTGGGTAGTGAGAGTCCTTATAAGAGTGCTGTGATTGCGGTCTAATCTGGAACAGGTGCATGGTAATTAGTCCTAATGGTGCTCCATGCGTGTGTGTGTGAGTCACATTTCAAGGTATGCTGCTGTGCGTGTGTGGACATGACATCGTCAAAGACAAACTTCCTATCCTGGAGTGTCTAAAGCGTGGTGAGAAAGCAACGAATTTGTCTCGAGAATACGATATCGCGAAAAATTCAATTTAAACTTTTAAAGCAAAAGAAAAAGAGCTCTGAGACTTCGTCCTGAACTGCAATCAACATGACGGGCTGAAAAGAAAAGATGCGGCAAGGTGTGACTTATTTCCAGTACTTACGAGTGACTTATTTCATATACTTCAGCGTAAATATAAATTAAACACAGCTGGTCTTGTTTTATGTAAGAGTGAGCGTTTGGTCTGACAAGTGGCTCCATTTCAGTATTACGAACTTTTCAATATAACAAACTATTTGGACGCCACTACATTATGCTATCCCATAATTCAGCTGGAGTGTCTGAATAACTGAAGAATTCCCCTGGGGAAGTTGGAGGACCAAAGTGAAACTGGTTGTTGCAGCGTCCAAATGGGTGTCTCTAGTGGTGTACAAATGTAAGTATCAGGAATAGATTAAACATTTCTGCCATGGCAGTGGAGAATGTCTGAATTGTCCAAATTGTATTGTTAGTCGTCGCTTGCATAGTCATAGAACAGACGACAGTTACGGTTGGGCTGTACTTAAAGGGATCCTCCAGCAGAGTTACTCTTAAACTTATGTTAAGTAAAAGCATTCGTAGATTTCAACGGAAAAGATTCATTTTTGGAGACCAAGTAGTGATCTAGAAAAATTATTTTTTATTAAAATACCAGAGGCAGCACGGTGGTGTAGTGGTTAGCACTGTCACCTCACAGCAAGAAGGTCCTGGGTTTGAGCCCAGTGGCCGGCGAGGGCCTTTCTGTATGGAGTTTGCATGTTCTCCCCGTGTCTGCGTGGGTTTCCTCCGGGTGCTCCGGGTTCTCCCACAGTCCAAAGACATGCAGGTTAGGCTAATTGGTGGCTTTAAATTGACCGTGAGTGTGAATGGTTGTTTGTCTCGATGTGTCAGCCCTGCGATGATCTGGTGACTTGTCCAGGGTGTACCCCGCCTCTCACCCATAGGATCCAGCTTGCTTGCGACCCTGTAAAACAGGATAAGTGGCTACATATAATGGATGGATGGATAAAATACCAGATGGGCCTCCCACGGAAGTGATGTACAGTATGTGATGACGTGGTGTAGTGGAGAGCTTGGACCAACTTGCTAGTCAACTTTGAACGAATCATCTAATGAGACGCTTTCATCTCCCAACAAAGAACACTGTAGAATCTTGTCTTCAAAGACGACTGTCTTTATCTGGATTTCGACATTGACTGGTTCATCTGTTTGCACGGCCATATCCCTCTTTCTGGTCAATTCACATTCCGAACATATAAATGAAAATGAAACTACTATGAAATAAAACTTTGGAAATTTCAAATGAGTGAGTTTCATGCAAAACATTCTGAGTAATTCTCTTATCTGGAGTGTAGTCGACCTGAAGCTCAATCGAATGCTCCGTCTCTTGATCTGTTGGTGATTGTTCTTTAACGTCGATGTTTTCTTTGTTACCTGTATTTTCTTCCAGTATATGCTGAAGAGCCAACAACACACCAGAATACCGATTACAATTCACCAGGTAAAACAAGTTTTTTTATATTAGTTTTACAAGTATTTTTACCGAACTTATAGTTTTTTAAATAAGTAAAGTATGCCTCATTGCACAGCATAAAAATACCAAAAATAATGCGAAAAAGAAGGATGATAAAAGAAGATATCTTTTCACCGTTTACCTGGCCAGAATTGTCCAACTATTTGCAAGAAATAGTCAGTGGATTCATGCCACTGGAAGACCTCAGAACAATCTACCTGCAGTGTCCTATTTATGCTCCGAACATTTTGAATCATCCTGTTTTGATGAATTGGCGGAATTAAAGGCAAGATTAATGGGGGCTTCCAGAATAAAAAGAAAGATAAAAGACACTGCTGTGCCAACAATACAGGGTTAGTCAAAATTATGTTAACTCTAATGGATTATTTTTCTCCTGAAGCCATGACCGCTGCTCGCGTAATTGGACCCTACTTTTTTGACACCCCAACAGTGATGTCAGATGTCTACTTACAGATGGTGCAGCAGTACGCCATTGATGAACTTCCACTACAGATCCGATTGGTTTCTACCATTTAAGTGTTAACATAATTTTGACTAACCATGTATTTGCTCATCGTTCCACTCCAAAAGTCCGCCGATGCAGTGTTGAGCATCAACAGAGACAACAACACCAGGAGGTGAATTTCGACTTTAATTCTTTGTAGTATATTATCGATGTCTTACCTGGTGAGTTTTAATCGGTATTCTGGTGTGTTGTTGGCTCTTCAGCATATACTGGAAGAAAATACAGGTAACAAAGAAAATATCGATGTTAAAGAACAATCACTGACAGATCAAGAGACGGAGCATTCGATCGAGCTTCAGGTCAACTACACTACACTCCGAAGAGAATTACTCAGAATGTTTTGCATGAAACTCACTCATTTGAAATTTCCAAAGTTTTATTTCATTTTTGTTGATGTGTTCGGAATGTGAATTGACCTGAAAGAGGGATATTGCCATGCAATATCAGTGTTGAAATCCAGACAGAGACAGTCATCTTTGAAGACAAGATTCTCCAGTGTTCTCTGTTGGCAGATGAAAGCATCTCATTAGATGATTCGTTCAAACTTGACTAGCAAAACCATGATGTAAGCAGAGGATATAAACAGATGAGTTGCTCCAAGCTTCCACTACACCATGTCATCACATGCGTCACTTCTGCAGGGGGTCCATCTGGTATTTTAATAAAAATGAATTTTTCTAGAACACTATTTGGTCTCTAAAAATGAATCTTTGACTGTTGAAATCTACAAATACTTTTACTGTACTTAACATAAGTTTAAGAATAAATCCGCTGTGGGATCCCTTTAACCCTCTGGGTTCGAGAGTTTCTCCGGCAAAGCTTGACAGGTTTAGAATGAGTAGGTCATGTATTGATATAGGGCGGCAGGGTGGTGTAGTGGTTAGCGCTGTCGCCTCACAGCAAGAAGGTCCGGGTTCGAGCCCTGTGGTCGGCGAGGGCCTTTCTGTGCAGAGTTTGCATGTTCTCCCCGTGTCCGCGTGGGTTTCCTCCGGGTGCTCCGGTTTCCCCCACAGTCCAAAGACATGCAGGTTAGGTTAACTGGTGACTCTAAATTGAGCGTAGGTGTGAATGTGAGTGTGAATGGTTGTCTGTGTCTATGTGTCAGCCCTGTGATGACCTGGCGACTTGTCCAGGGTGTACCCCGCCTTTCACCCGTAGTCAGCTGGGATAGGCTCCAGCTCGCCTGCGACCCTGTAGAACAGGATAAAGCGGCTACAGATAATGAGATGAGATGTATTGATATACAGGTAGTCGTCAACTTACGACTGCGTTTGGTTATGACTGACCGGTCGTAAACTGATCTGGTCATAAGTCGGCCTATGTTAAATGAACGTAAGAAAATTGTGATGTGTAATGATATTGTAATCATCTTAAAGTCTTATTTTATCAACATTTTCTTATTTCATTACCTTGGCTCATTATTTGGTTTAAGTCAAACACTGCATACTACACTGCATACAGTACAATTCGTTTAATATGTGCAAAACAAAAAATATGAAATACAGGTGTGAAAAATAGCAAACATTTTAGTTTATAACATACCAAAATACAAATGTAAAACATAGCAAAATACAAAATTTAGTGACTGTTGGCATCACTGGTGTTTGGCTGTGGGTCGTCTACATCATCATCAGCTGTTGCAGCGCTCGGGCTGGCGGGAGGATTTGTTCATTTCATAAACCAGGAGCTGGGGCGGAAACTGTATGATGGAGTGTGTGAGGGAGCGTGAGAGAGACTGCGCATGTGCCTGGAGCTAGGGCGGAAACTGTTGTACGCGGCGATAGGCGCTGCCGGGAGCTGGGGCGGAAACTGTCGTACGCTCAGCTAGCTCAGCTGGGAAACACTTGCCAGTCATAACCAGACGGTCGTAAAGTCGATCGGTCGTAAGTCGCATAGGTCATAAGTCGACGACTACCTGTATATATATGTGTGTGTGTGTGTGTGTGTGTGTGTATGTGTGTGTGTGTGTGTTTTTATCATGCAAGCATGATAAACATATTGACAGAAACTTTATACTTTACACTTTCCTGTGTGCCCACTGCCAAATAATATTATAGTTTTTAAATGACCTAAATTAGATGAAACAGAAAACTTATCACCTTACTCAGTCACACTGGAGTCGGAGTGCTGAGCGCGCACTTATGTATTCATAAAAGACTATTCACATGGTAACTGCATGATAATCACTTTTGCTCTTTTGGATTTGATTGGTTTCTCATTCGCGGTGGGAACACCCACTGTAAACAGGATAAAATCTGTCAGCCACAGTCTAGGCTCCCTGTTTGGAGGTAAAATTTGTTGCGAGATGGCACACGGATTTTAGGTGCTTCGGATAATTCAGGACAGCAATTCAGTTCATGATTCAATTCATGATTCAGGACAGCGATTCAATTCATGATTCAATTCATGATTCAGGACAGTGATTCAATTCGTGATTCAATTCATGATTCAGGACAGCGATTCAATTCAATCACTGATGATGAACGGTGCCTTTTTTACTTTGACTTGATCCAAAGCAGACAGAGAAACCGTAAATTCCTCCATCCTGAAGACTTTCTTATAGCAGAAGACATTCAGCTTCACTGTTCCAGTGTGCTGACACTGGAGACTCCTTCCATGATGCTCTCCTTTACTGGATCCAACAATTCGCTCTTCGACAACAATAGACTCTGGATTCAAATACGTCATTCAAAACCATTCGTTTACACTTCTGTGGGTGTAATAAGCTTTACAATCTGACAACGCACATCTGGAACATCTGGCATGCAGTCAGTTGTGGAATTATACTTCTGAAGTGATGGAGAAACTTTGTGGAGGACTCCTGATAGAGTAACTGTGTGTGGACGGGGGTCCATGTGGTCGGGTGGAGGTTAGGAGAGGAGAGGAGGGAAGAGAAGGCCTCAATGCGGAGGTGGTGGTACAAATTGGCTGCCCTGACCGTGGCCACTTCCAGAAACAATTTAATTCCCCAGCTCCAACCATCTCCAGCTGATCTCCCCCTGCAAGGTCATTAAGCCCGCCCCAGAAGGTCACATGATTAATGAGTGACAGCGCCCCTGAGCAATAACGTATATGAGTGTACCTCGAAGTCATTAGACAGCACGGCAGGGAGAAAATGAATGGCCGGGGACGGCCTGCCCCTCACGGAGGACCCCTGGAGCCTCATCATGGAGAGCAGAACATAGGTGCTAACACACACACACACACACACACACACATAGAGAGAAATATATTTCACTGTCAGGTCTGGCTCAAAATTATCCTCTGAATTAATTAAGGTGGAAAGGGATTGCATGTGCATTTCATGTCTCTGTGTGGTGGCCATGATGACACAACCATCAGCGAGCGCTCGCCGTTATGACAAGCCATCTGTGTGAGGAAATGAAAGAAAGCAGCAGCACACACAAGGTTTATTAGATGAAGAACAAAACCAGGAAATTACGGATACTCAGATCTTGGATCGCTTAATTGAGGCTGGCTGTGTCAATTCACTCATCCCACTTCTTCCATGGCTTCCTCATAAACACTCATTATTCACCAAATTGATATCACTCAAATGAGTCTCAGTATGAATTCAAGATCAAATCATCATCACTATTATGAACGAAGGTTCACGACCGGTCAAAAGTGTGCGCGTGTGCTCGCCGGCGTGAGCTGGTTCACTAACGGTGAGGAGGAGATCATTTGGGGTTGATAGGAAACACGTCATTAACCGTCATCATATGAAAAAACCCCTTCACTCAATTTTGGGATTCTCTCTACATTCTATCTATCTATCTATCTATCTATCTATCTATCTATCTATCTATCTATCTATCTATCTATCTATCTATTGGTCTGTCTGTCTGTCTATACAGTATATCTGCCTGTCTATGTGTCTAGGATGTAGAGATGAAGGTGAGCATCTCAAGCATCTCAGAATGGGGTGTTAAGAACACACTGGAGGGAACACACACACACACACACACACACACACACACACACACAAATCCTTATTTCACACTTATTTCAGGGCAAAGGATGAATGAAGAGAAAAGGAGTAAAGACGGAATCATAAAGGAGGGGTTTCTGGGCAGTGAATCAGGAAGTGGATCTCAAATCATGGCTTTTTCTTGCACTTTCTGTGAAAAATCCTCACACACTCTTCGCATTTCACTATCGGTTTAGCGTGAAACAAACGAACGGAGAGTTTTCGCTTCTGAGCCAATTTCTTTGGAGTTTCGTGTCGAAATTCTGTCCGATACACAAGACACACGAGGTTCAGTGAATGGTGAATGGGCAAAAATGGGGAAGGTTGATTTTGGTGATTAAGAAAAGAAAAGAAAAAAGAAAAGACTCTAAAATTTGAGAAAATTTCACCAGGAATTAAAAAGAAATAACAGATATGTGTGTACAGTATATAACACAGACAACCAATTTTATTATTTTTAATTGGAAAATTATTGGCTGTATATTCCACAATTTACAAAGAAAATATTGAAACAATTAAACAATAATATTTCATGGAAAAAAAAAAAAAAAATCTCATCTCATTATCTCTAGCCGCTTTATCCTTCTACAGGGTCGCAGGCAAGCTGGAGCCTATCCCAGCTGACTACGGGCGAAAGGCGGGGTACACCCTGGACAAGTCGCCAGGTCATCACAGGGCTGACACATAGACACAGACAACCATTCACACTCACATTCACACCTACGCTCAATTTAGAGTCACCAGTTAACCTAACCTGCATGTCTTTGGACTGTGGGGGAAACCGGAGCACCCGGAGGAAACCCACGCGGACACGGGGAGAACATGCAAACTCCACACAGAGAGGCCCTCGCCGGCCCCGGGGCTCGAACCCAGGACCTTCTTGCTGTGAGGCGACAGCGCTAACCACTACACCACCGTGCCGCCCCTATATATATATATATATATATATATATATATATATATATAAAATGCTAAATAATAATAATAATTTTTTCATGTACCTCCTTTAGACGACTTTATCTAAAATTCCAGAAATTTCTCACACACCCAGAAATATAAAATAAAACAAAATTCCAAGAAGTAAAAATGTAAGTAAAACAAAGTTCACCTTTTCAGAGAAGCACTGAATGATTTCATGTTATTTATTTATTTTTACCTCTCGGCCAATCAGGTCACAAGTTGTTCAAGCTAGAGAAACAAACATGGAGGACAAAGTGGTGGTGAAAAAAAAATGAGCGGAGTTATAACATGTTGAATGGGAAATATTTCACTGCAACAATTCCAATCTAAGTTAAAAAAAAAAACAAACAGCATGAGAATGTTTGGAAAATCTTTGGAAAATTCACCAACAAGATGTGATGTGATGTTTCACTTTACACAATCGATTCACACGAGCAGCTCAAATTCTTTTGAATTTCTGCCTCGGAAGCTACAGCGAAGAAACACAACATCCTCATCGCTGCAGTGACGGCGTCGGCATTACGGAGAAGAATAAATCTAATCTAGATTAGAGGGAAAGCTAGGTCAGTTAATTCGATGGTACTAGCTAGAACTGGTCAGAACATTGCTATGGTTACAGTGGGCGTGTCTCATGGGATGTTTCCTTCTTCGTTTTTATGTTTAATTTATTATTTGAGCTGAAAGTGCGCTCAGGCAGCTCAGAACCTTTTTTTTTTGTTTTAAAGAAGAGCGTGAAAGCAGCCTTACACCTTCTTACCCAGGGAACCTTTAAAGGCTCGGAGGGTTTTTAGACATAAAATCTCGTTTAGTCAGGGCTCTAATGCTCAGAAAATAAGAACATCTTCAGGAAGCCATCAAGAAATAAGAACATATGGATAAAAAAATACCAAAAAAAAACAACAGCAACGACAACAACAACAACAAATTGTCAAAAAGTAGAACACAGTTTACAATTTTAAATGTTAAATTATTCATGTTTTTAATAAATACACACTGAAAAAAATTCTCATTCGATTAAAAACAGTTGTGAAAAGACGTATATTAAATATTCTGTGATTATTATCTTACTATCTCTCTCTCTCTCTCTCTCTCTCTCTCTCTCTCTCATTTCACTACGTTTACATGCACAAAATATTCCAATTCTTGCCCTTATACACAGAAACATGGCTCCAGTCGGAGTCCATTTCTGCCCCCCATGGTACACACTGCACAAAAACACCCTCTCGGGCTCATTATTGGACCTCAGGGTAACTATGTGGACCTTTTCATGGCCAAAAAGGTACATATCTGTTCCCAAGCAGTACATAAATTGCATAAACACGTACCGTTGAAGGACTTGCACCAGCGACAAGCCACTGTACATGTAAAAGTACAACAATATTCTGACGAAGCTCTTTACATGGCTAATAAAAATGACTATTCCGTTAATATTCCCATTTCTGTGCAGGCGTATGGATTCTGATTGTCTAGTTCATTTGTGTGTGACACACAGAGCTGATTGTAAACATGCAAGAGGCCAGTGTGTGTCGTAAACTTCCATCTTCCATAAAAATCCCAGTTGAGACACATATTCCGGATGCGCTGTATACACATCCAAGGAATGCGCTGAAAGCCGGAATAACATCGACACGTCTCTGTCTCATTTCATTATGTTTACACACACAAAATATTCCGCTTTTTGCCCTGAAGTGACCGCCCTTCTCCACTTAATCAACAAATGGAAAATCGACTTAATCGGAAAATGCTAAATTCGGAATATCTAAATGGAATATGCTGTTTATATGACTGCTATCAAATTCAGAATATCGTCATGTTTGGAATAATAGCAGGATATTGGTGTGCATGTAAACGTACTGAGTCTCTCTCTCTCTCTCTCTCTCTCTCAGTATCAGATGTCCAGCTGGAAATACATAATAATAATAATAATAATAATAATAATAATAATAATAATAATATAAAACCATTCTGCCAAATTCATGGACATGAAAACTAAACCTGAAAAAAATTTGAATCATGTGAAAACAAAACTGTAAAACCATAAACACAAAAGGAAATGAAAAAAAACCCCCACGTGAATAGTGATTATTCACACGTGAAGGTCATGTGACTGTCAATTGCGTTACATCAGACTGCATTACAAACCAAATGCCATGCTAAAGATCCAATGACACTTTGATATGCTTCAATTTCTTGTCTTTTCTGGCCTTTTAGAGCGTGCGTGTGTGTGTGTGAGAGAGAGAGAGAGAGAGAGAGAGAGAGAGGAAGTGGAGAGAGGAGGCCATGCTGAGAGTGGAAAATGGGCTAGAGGACATTTCACGCTCCTAGTGGCCGCTGAATTGAAATGACTGCGGCGTGGCATGATTTGAAGGTCAGGAGACACCGGATTATATTCCTGGTGCTGGAGACAGGAGAGAGAGATGAAGGGTGGAGGAATAAACAACCTCTCCTCCTCTCCTTTTTTTCCCCTCTCTCACTGATTGCAGGACAGGCTGAAAGGAAACACCGAAGCGCCAAATCGGCGGACGCCATTACGCTCAGACTTATTTATTTATTTATTTATTCATGTGTCTACTCCATGTGCTGCCACGGTTACTGTCAGCTCCCCAAAATAAGGGAGATAAAAAGAGAGAGAGAGAGAGAGAGAGAGAGAGAGCATGTTTTACACAAACAATAACATCCGGCGTGTCCCGTTCCGATGGCAAGACTTAATAAAAAACAGAGCGGGATTGAATTATCATATTTTAACCGGATGTGTTTTCAGTTTGAATGTATGACTCTGCCTTACAAATGATCAAAACACGTTCTGTAGGGAAGCACAAGGCTTTTGCCACCTCTCTCTCTCTCTCTCTCTCTCTCTCTCTCTCTCTCTAAATAAATAAATAAATAAATAAATAAATTCAAGATAAACAAGAAAATAAAATAATTTCCCTCTTTAATGACTAATGATGGAATGGATTTGTACACACACACACACACACACACACACACACACACACACACGACACAATACAATGAAAATGATGATGATGAGATGAAGCACAACAGATATCAAATCATATACAGCATGTATGTATATATATATATATATATATATATATATATATATATATATATATATATATTCTATCCACATTCACCGGATATGAGCAATCGCGTGCTCTCATTGGTGACTCTACTACTAGGCTATCAGCTCATATCCCGTGAGTAGAGAAAAAAACAAAATGGCGGAGCGCATCAAGTCTCAGATATATCACTTTATCAAGTATTTAAAAGAAACAGAAATAGCTAAAAGAATAAAGTCCCCCCCCACCCCCAATATCTCCTGTTCCACACTCCAGCCCAGTAGGTGGCAGTAATGCAACTTTAAGTCCATTTGCCAACTGCCAAAATACCCTAGAGAAGAAGAAGTAAAACAAAATGGTGGAGCGTGTTGCTGAACCAACCGTGGATGAAATAACAACTCTACTTGAAAACAAAACCTCAAAAATGCAAAAAAAAGCAACAAAATATGGAATGAAAGTATTTGACTGTAACAACGTCTCTTTTTTAAAAAAATTTTCAAGAATTATTATTATCGCATTTTTCACAAATTGCTCCTGTCATTTCGCCGGTTTGTTTACATTCTAAGCGGAAATGATTTTGTCGGACATTTTGTATAAAGTTTTTATTTATCGAATTTGCAAAAAATAAAGATAAAAATGTTCTGTTTTTCAAAATCCAGTGAATGTGGATAGAATAAAACAGTGATTCCACTCAATCTCGGTGCTACGTGCCTTGCTGGATATCAGCTCATGTACAACTTGATTTCATGGAATAACTGTTATATATGTCTTAAATAATTCTCATTATGAGTCATAAACTACGCAGTATATGTTAAGTACTATTAGTATAACTATGGAGGTGATTACAGAAAATCGAGCGTGCTGATTGGTCAAGAAATTCAGACTATTTTTCGATAATCACCTCGAGTGACTCAGCAAAATGGCGTTCAGTGAGGAAGAATTACAAATGATGAAAGAAAACGCTGTTCCTAAAAGCACTAAAGATGCTCCAAAGTTTGGTCTAAAACTATTCAAAGGTAAGGTGGAGTTTGGATTTATTTTATCGATTTCAAAACAACGCATTTTGTGTGACTCGGCGTAGATCAGTGACACAAGTCTGCGCCGCAAAGTTATTACATTTACATGCTGCTTTTGTAGACTGAAATATTTTTTTTAATATGACTTTTTTTTAAATAATCACCTGTGTATTTATACTAAAACAATTATCCATCTCAGGCTCAGTAAATATCAGTGAATAATAACCTCGACTTCATTTTGGATATTATTCACCAATATTCACCTCACCTTCAGTGAATAATTGTGAAATAAAGCCTTTAATAGTTAATAAAACAGAAAACCTTGTGTAATGTGTTTAATCCTGAGATTAAAGGTGATAGTGGTATTTTTTTATGCTCGCAAGGACTTGAATGAAATGAACCAGAACTTGCAAGATGATCTGAACAACCGTACTGCTTTCAGCCAATCAGAACACACCATACTTCTCTCAGCCAATCAGAGCACACCATATTGCTCTCAGTATGAATGGACTTCGACCAGAATACCTTCGTCAAATTTTTGTTAAAAACCAGGGGCATAGCTAGGATTTTTCAAAGGGGGGGGGGGGTCCACACACTGACCGGCAGCCTGAGTACATGTCTGCAGGTTTGTAAATGAAAAAATACATTCAATACATTTGAGAAAATAACAGTCTTTGCATCATTCTTTCATCTCATGTTGCGAGCTGTTGAGATGTCGGACAATGATCAGGCCAAATCAGCTTTATCCGGCAGTGCATGGATAGCGGCTTGACATCTTACCCTAATCAACCGATGCAGATCTCTATTCTTGTTGTTTTACTGCTCATCGGCCAAAATGTTTCTAAGTTATGGATGACGAATGGCAAAGATGTCAACGATCTTGTTAATGTCGATCGCTCTGCCATAGTGTATGTTCATCATTGCCAGTCCTGACTGCCGCTCTGTGGTCATGCTGCTTCGCAGGTACGTCTTCAGGCGTTTTAATGTAATGTTTTAATGACAAGCAATGGAACACTGCAGAGAGCGATAGGTGCTTCATAATCTTCAAGATTATTTTATCTGGCAAATCAAGAAAGCCTACATCAACCAAAAAGAATGGTTGAGCTTACTGACCGTACTAATGTTTTGGGCTAATTCTATCAAACCAAACAACAGCGACCACAGAATAAGCAAACCAAGCTCACTCACTGGCAACTGCCGCTTGGGCCGGTGTTTCTTGGGCTGCTGAAGGTGATGAGGCATCTTGTTTTGAGTCTGTTTTATCATAAAAAAAATGACTTGGTACTAGAATAGAGAGGCGAAGTGGCCAAGTGGTTAGAGCGCTTGACCACTAAGCGAACGGTCCCCGGGTCGAGCCTCGCCTCGGACGGTGATCTGGGGCTCGCCTCCTGTCCACCCAGGAGTAAATGGGGACCTGGTGGAAACACTGGGGAAGTTAAAGGCGGCGAGGAAAGGAACTGGCCACCCTACCTCACCATGCCGACAGCCTAGACAGAGTGTGCTCTCTAACAGGCACTCCCCAATGAACGTATATGGTACTCTTTGACTAGAATAGAACTATGAAAAATATGTAATAAAAAAATACCATTGCTACAACCCCAATTCCAAAAAAGTTGGGACAAAGTACAAATTGTAAATAAAAATGGAATGCAATGATGTGGAAGTTTCAAAATGCCATATTTTATTCAGAATAGAACATAGATGACATATCAAATGTTTAAACTGAGAAAATGCATCATTTAAAGAGAAAAATTAGGTGATTTTAAATTTCATGACAACAACACATCTCAAAAAAGTTGGGACAAGGCCATGTTTACCACTGTGAGACATCCCATTTTCTCTTTACAACAGTCTGTAAACGTCTGGGGACTGAGGAGACAAGTTGCTCAAGTTTAGGGATAGGAATGTTAACCCATTCTTGTCTAATGTAGGATTCTAGTTGCTCAACTGTCTTAGGTCTTTTTTGTCGTATCTTCCGTTTTATGATGCGCCAAATGTTTTCTATGGGTGAAAGATCTGGACTGCAGGCTGGCCAGTTCAGTACCTGGACCCTTCTTCTATGCAGCCATGATGCTGTAATTGATGCAGTATGTGGTTTGGCCTTGTCATGTTGGAAAATGCAAGGTCTTCCCTGAAAGAGACGTCATCTGGATGGGAGCATATGTTGCTCTAGAACCTGGATATACCTTTCAGCATTGATGGTGTCTTTCCAGATGTGTAAGCTGCCCATGCCACACGCACTAATGCAACTCCATACCATCAGAGATGCAGGCTTCTGAACTGAGCGCTGATAACAACTTGGGTCATCCTTCTCCTCTTTAGTCCGAATGACACAGCATCCCTGATTTCCATTAAGAACTTCAAATTTTGATTCGTCTGACCACAGAACAGTTTTCCACTTTGCCACAGTCCATTTTAAATGAGCCTTGGCCCAGAGAAGACGTCTGCGCTTCTGGATCATGTTTAGATACGGCTTCTTCTTTGAACTATAAAGTTTTAGCTGGCAACAGCGGATGGCACGGTGAATTGTGTTCACAGATAATGTTCTCTGGAAATATTCCTGAGCCCATTTTGTGATTTCCAATACAGAAGCATGCCTGTATGTGATGCAGTGCCGTCTAAGGGCCCGAAGATCACGGGCACCCAGTATGGTTTTCCGGCCTTGACCCTTACGCACAGAGATTCTTCCAGATTCTCTGAATCTTTTGATGATATTATGCACTGTAGATGATGATATGTTCAAACTCTTTGCAATTTTACACTGTCGAACTCCTTTCTGATATTGCGCCACTATTTGTCAGCGCAGAATTAGGGGGATTGGTGATCCTCTTCCCATCTTTACTTCTGAGAGCCGCTGCCACTCCAAGATGCTCTTTTTATACCCAGTCATGTTAATGACCTATTGCCAAATGACCTAATGAGTTGCAATTTGGTCCTCCAGCTGTTCCTTTTTTGTACCTTTAACTTTTCCAGCCTCTTATTGCCCCTGTCTCAACTTTTTTGAGATGTGTTGCTGTCATGAAATTTCAAATAAGCCAATATTTGGCATGAAATTTTAAAATGTCTCACTTTCGACATTTGATATGTTGTCTATGTTCTATTGTGAATACAATATCAGTTTTTGAGATTTGTAAATTATTGCATTCCGTTTTTATGTACAATTTGTACTTTGTCCCAACTTTTTTGGAATCGGGGTTGTAGTTTTAGGTAGCTTAGAAACCAGCTCTTCCATTATTGCTGTTTCTTCCACGTTTTCTTGATGTCGTGTTCTAGAAACTGCACTAAAACTTAGCTTTGAAGCCACAAAATGCAGCTATGATGGAAAAAAATATATAATAAATTGCTTACCTCTCTTCACGTCAAAAGAAGGAGGAAAGTTTCGCTTGTTTTGACATGGCGAATTATTAACACAAGATGAACTACTTGTAATTCGCAACTAAAAAGACTGCAGCTACACTGGCAGCTTGACCATGCTTTCTAGTGCGATCGTGATGCACTTGTGCAGAACTGGGTTTTCGCGCCCAAACCGCAGGAAGTCCATACAAGGTTATAGAAACCCTAATGAGGCTGAGGTGACAATCTAGTTTTTAAAAAAAAAAAAAGTTAGAAAAATTGCAGTGGGCGCATTTCTAATATTCTTATGCAGCTATTGAAATAATACATGGTCCGACAAAGGGGGGGGGTCATGGGCACCCCAGGACCCCCCCCCCCAGCTATGCCCCTGCAACACTGTTGTCTGTAATTATAACACATAGAACAACACAAAGAACTTAATTCTAAGAAGGAAAGAATGAAGATTTATAAGAAAGAAACAACACGATTATAACACAAAGAACAATATTCAAATCGTCAAAATAAACTCTAAATCAGGACACAGGATTTTTGCTTTTTCAGCTGCCGTGTTGGATAATTCTCTGCCCGACTGTGCTAAAAAACTCTGAGACAACTAAGAAATTTATAACTAATAATTGGAAACACTTTTCTGGTATTTAGAAATATTTTTATAAAGGGAATACAAATTTTATTCATCATTAACCATAATAATATGTTTGTCAGTACAGAGAAGCCATGGTCTAATGGTTAGAAAAGCAGCTTTGGGACCAAAAGGTCACTGGTTTGATTCCCTGGACCAGCAGGAATGGCTGAAGTGCCCTTGAGCAAGGGGTCTAACCCCCAACTGCTCTGGTGAGAGTGGTGGCATAACTTATGTCTGACTAACCAAAGAAAAGCTGATGATGTCATCACTATATTGTACATTACCTATTTTATATTAGTTATATTATATATTTTACAAATGTAATAATGTAGATATAGAACATTAGCGTATGTTTATACACATCTTCGATGGAAACCAGTGTCAGCTGAGTGGATCTTGTGTTTAATAAAGCTATTATTATTACCTCGCCCGGGACGGAGTCCACCAGGGGGTGAGGTATTGTTTTCAGTGGGGTTTGTTTGTTTGTTTGTTTGTTTGTTTGTTTGTTTGTTTGTTAATGATATGACGGGAAAATGGCTGGACCAATTCTCATGAAACTTTCAGGATAGATGGGCATTGGTCTCAAATAGAACCTCCAACATTTTGAGGGTCATCCGGTCAAGGTCAAGGTCACCAAAAAGGTCAAAATAATTTTTTTCGCAATATCTTCCTTCATATTCATTCAGATGTGTTCTGATTGGCTGAGAGCAATATGGTGTGTTCTGATTGGCTGAGAGAAGCATGGCATGCAAATGAGAATCAGAATCAGAACTATGTTTATTGGCCGAGTATGTCCACACAAGGTCAGAATCAAGGTCAAGGTCACCAAAAAGGTCAAAATTGTTTTTTTGTGATATCTTCCTTCATATTCATATTAAGTGCTACCGGTTGAGGTTTGTTTTGCCTGGCAACGCTATTATTATTATTATTATTATTATTATTATTATTATTATTATTATTATTATAAGCCATTTTACACCTTTACTACATTTGTATCTCGCTTTTGAAGTTTGAAATAAATTATTATTTTTTAAAAATCATCACCTGTGTATTTATACTAAAACAATTCTCCGACTCAGGCTCAGTAAATATTGGCGAATAACTGTTAATAAATAAAGCTTTTAATTGTTAATCAAACCTTGTGTAATTTGTTTAATCCTCAGATGACAATAACGCTTTCTATCAATAACTATGAATAACACATTCGCAACATGTTATAATACATTCATAAACCATTTTCGACATTATTTATTTATTTATTTATTTTGCACATAGTAGGCTATATAATTACTTATAAAGCTACACTACGCTTTATAACAGCATCATGAAGTCTCTTTTGTGACACGGTGCATTATAGTGCATTATAATTCATCATAAGCACATTATTCACGATTTTTGTTTATCTTAATTTCCTCCAACAAGTTGATACCAGAGACATTCTCAGAAACTCATCCTTGAAAATTTCACAGCTTTAATAAATTATTTGTTGTAAAAAAAAGACTTACAGCTCACGAGTACAGATTATTAAGATATTTATTATAAAGAGGTTATAATGTCATGTCTGTCAATACTCTCTACCTAAAATATGACTTTTAAGTACTTGTTAAAAAATGGTAACACTTTCTATGAAGGTGAGATGTATAATGCAGTGTTGTAGTCGAGTCACTAAACCTTGAGTCTGAGTCCAGTCTCGAGTCCCCAGTGTTCGAGTCCAAGAACAAGACTCCAATGGCACCATTTGACGGTGGCTGTTGCTGCCTTTATGTGAAAGCGTCTCTGCTACTGTGTTGGACTAACGTTCCTGCTCGACTGCTCCATTTTAGTTAACAGGCTACAGATATAAAGCTTGTTCATCACTCAGCAAGCCCCGCCCACTATCAACAGGGCAAATAACATGAGAGAGGGTTAACACTAGCTAGTTCATCGCTCAGCAAGCAAGCCCCGCCCACTATCAACAGGGCAAATAACATGAGAGAGGGTTAACACTAGCTAGTTCATCGCTCAGCAAGCAAGCCCCACCCACTATCAACAGGGCAAATAACATGAGAGAGGGTTAACACTAGTTCATTGCTCAGCAAGCAAGCCCCACCCACTTTCAACAGCACAATGAACATAGAGTGTCACTTCCTTCTCTGGGTGGAGTCTTACCAAATGACGACTGAAGTTCGAGGTTGTCCCCGTCATCTCCCTGATAGTTCTTTGACATATGGAACACACAGTAGTGCAGTGAAGTCTGTATAAGCAAAGCGGACAATCCTAGGGGCGTCTCTCCAGGCGTTTTAGCATCATTAACTTTAGTTTGTTCCTGAACATGATGTATAAACAGGTGAATGTGCATTTTTCTTGCACGAAATTAGTATAAAAATTAATGTAGATACAAATATAAATATCTTATGCCAAATTATTATGGCATGTTACAAAAAAAAAAAAAATCAGAGTCCTCATCTCCGATTTACGAGTCTGAATGCAATTAATGCATGAGTCCGAGTCCGAGTCCAAGTCCGAGTCATCAGTGCTCAAGTCCAAGTCAAGTCATGAGTCCTTGAAATTAGGGCACGAGTCCTGGAATCGAGTACTACAAGCCTGGTATAATGTATAATAAATTGTATAATAACATGTTATAACACATTCATAAGGAAATACACACATTATTATAATCATTCATGAAATGAAAAGTCATTACAGTTACTTCATAGCTTTGCTCAGAATGCATTTTCTGTTAAAGACTGTTAGTAATACATTATAAGTAGTGATTATAACACATTTTATCTTGTCATAACGCACTATTTAAAGAGGAGCTTGGTGCTATAATGTGTAATGAACACTTCCTGCAGTGTAATGCGCCATATCAATGAGTTACAACAGCTATAAAGTGTAAAGCGGAACATGTTATACAAATTGATTCAATAAATAGTCCTCATAATGGGTCTAGTTCCTTATGAATGCATTATAACATGATATGAACATATTCAAAATTTATTATCGATATAAGCTTCATTCTTTGGTTGCCATCCACAAACATCTGGCAGAATTCTGGTTGGGTCATTGCCTGCTCTTCTTAGCAGAATTATTAGAGTTTGATTAAATGTGTGTGTTTCCTGGTACAGATCCAACTTTTAAACACAGTCCACATATTTTTGACCTTAGGGTTGAGGTCAGGACTTGCTTGAAGCTTAATGTTTGCCTGCTTTATCCTCCACAACCAGCTATGATGTGTGTTTGGGTTCACTGTCTTGTTGGAACACCTGATGGGTTCCAAGTTTCTGATGGTTTGAGGTTATGCTGAAGAATTCTGAGGTTGTCCGAATTCTTCATTGTTCCACTGGCAGCAAACCAGTCCCTGAGGATGATGCTACCACCACCATGCTGAACAGTTGGCACAATGATTCTCTGTTCTTCTGGTCATTGCAGCCAAATGAATCAATCTTTGTCTCATCTGACCATAAAACTTTCCTCCAGAAGGCTTTTTCTTTGTCCATGTAGTCAGCTACAAACTTTAGTCGAGCTTGAAGGTGTCGATTTTGGAGCTTTCTTGGACACCAGCCTCTCAGTCCATGGTGATATAAAAGTCACTTGACTGTAGACAGTATTCCAGCAGCTTCCAATTCATGGCAGGTCTGTTCCTTGGTGGTTCCTGGGTTGTTCCTGAGCATCTGAATCAATTTCCTGTCAGCTGAGGGTAACAGTTTGGGTCTTCTTCCACCAAAGTGGCTTGGTAAAGTGGCTCCAGCTCCCAATAAGTTATTCTTACAAATGATTGTTTGAGCTGATGATCTTGGAATCTGTATTTGTATATATGTGGCTCTAAGAGACAATCCTGAGTGGGTAAATCTCTGATCCTCTTTTACAGATCTGCACTGAGTGCCTTGGACTTTTCCACTGTACTGTGTGTTGGTCAATCCAGTGAGCTCTGTCAAACAAACTCTTTTGATGTTGTGCTCAGAGAAGCTTCCAGCTTTAGTTAATCACTAACACTAACAGGAAGTTAAGGGGCCTTGGCAAGTTAAACAACATTTTGGAACTTTCAGAACCACTGAATTAATTAATCATCTATGTGGGTGTATGTATATTTTTGATGCTGTGTTGATTTCAGAAAACATAAGATAAATTAAAACTTGTGCACCAAATTCTTGTTTTATTTTCTACTGAAAATGTATGTTGTATGTGATCTTCTGACCACAACTGTAGGTCATTATACATATAATTTACATACAGCTTTCATAGAAACTGTTGCCATGGCAACTTATGGTTATATTGAACATATAGATTTCAATATTTGGGTTAAATTCATTAACATAGCAACAAATTTGCATTTTTCTTTCTTTATTTCTTTTTATAAATGTCTTTTCTGTGTTAATCTGATTCGGGGGTGGAGCTATGTATGACTTTGTGATGTCACAACCTTTATATTACCTCCACAGCTTTGCGCCGATCATAGCTTATACACAAATTATTGCATGATGTGGATATACAGTACAACGTAACACCTACTTCCTTCACTAGTCGTAGTGATTGACAGATTGTGGTTGTCATGGTAACATTTACAAATCTGTGAAAAAAAATAATAAGATGTAAACTGAAATACTGAAATGCAACTCGATGACACAATTGAGCTAATTTACTATCTAACTTTGCTAACTAGCTGTGTAGCAAAGTTAGGTCATGCTGTAGCTAGGTAGCAAAGTTAGGGGGTGTTTCCTAATTTGCATACTCATGTATATTTATAGATTATGGCATATTTCATGAACATAAAGGTGTCGAGCTGATCGAAGACAATATGTAGGACTGTTTAAGATTATAAAAAAAATGATTCAGCATTGCTTGTTCTGCGGAACTTAAGTACATTGTGTAGAAACGTTATCTGAAGGTTGCAAGAATGTTTTTTTTATGTTTTTTGATGTTGAGTGTTATTATAACATTAGAAGAAGACCTAAAACGACTTAAAATGACCACCTTTCCTGTTTCTGCTTCTTTCTACATCTATTTTTATTGCTTTCTTGCTCAATTTTTATTTCCTTCATCAGGAAAGGAACACACGATGAAACACGTGACGTGTCTCAAAAATTCAGTGCGTTTTTAAAATTTTATTATCATTTTTATTTCATGCTTGCAAAATAAAGAGGTGTTGACTGAGACGGTGGGCATGTCTAAATAGTTGTGTGGCTGTGCTGATGTCTGTAAACACACACACACAGAAAAAAAAATCAGCATCCAATCCCTGTCCCTCTTCAGTCCCTATCATCAGGCAATGAGTCGTCTGATAGGTTAAGAAAAGCTATCAATCATCTCGCTCAGCCAATGAGGTGAGTTTGAGTGTCGTATCTTTGCACACATAGAACACAAGCTCACTCCTACAAACACTCGCTTTACACACATTACACACTAAGAATACAAGAGATAAAACACATAACACATGTTTACATGTTTACAACAAATTACATTGAATTTAAATTAATTTAAGATTATAAATAAATCCAAAATTTAATTCATAGAGAACTAAGAGAGCTCATTTTTGATATTCTGACATACAAAGTAGCACTGAAGCAATGTTCTGAACGACACACACACACACACACACACACACACACACACACACACACACACACACACACACACACACACATCAAGCAGAAGATATGTAAAATTAAAATGCTATGTCTGAAACAATAAATTAAATAAACAAATAATTTCATTTGATAACAATTTGTCATTTTTTCATTTCATAAGAATTAAAACAAACTCTGGCATTTTTAAGTCAATTTTAAAATTTTTATTATATTTAAAATTATTTTTTAAAAATGTCAATTTTATTCCCCATTATCTTTGTTATTTTTTTTTAGTTAATTTAACTCTAAATGCTAGACTTGCAAACTGATCTTGCTTATATTCCTTGTCAGATAATTAAACTGAATAAGATAATTAAAGCAATTAATATTTTAAAATGAATTTAAAATCAAATTGCCTAATATGAATAATTTCACAATGACACAAATGACACCAAAATGATAAAACATACTAAAATTATGTAAAACCATAAAATATATTAGAATTAAAATGATCTTATTTGTATAATTTTTCCACAGGTGTGTGTGTGTGTGTGTGTGTGTGTGTGTGTGTGTGTGTGTGTGTAAATTGTATATGATGTGTAAATAGAGGAACAGGTGGAATACAGTGTCATGTAAAAATAATAGGATAATAATAAAATAATACAACAATACAATAGTAAGCTGTTCATATAATTCTCTCTCTCTCTCTCTCTCTCTCTCTCTCTCGTCCAGCCTAGCTGCATCACAGAGGCCCTCGAGAGAACGTTCCGGATGCAGGATACACTCAAACCCAGCGTTCCCTGCATTCCTCTTCCATCTCACCTCTCTGCATCCCACTCAATCCCACGCCTTCATGAACAGCTGCTGGTGTTAAACCTTTAAATCTGCCATTAATCCTGGATTCGAGAAGCAGAGCTGAGCTTCGGACACGTTATCACGGATACAGTTATAAAACTGACCTCCTGACACACACACACACACACACACACACACACACACACACACACACACACACTGAAGTTGTTCCAATAACCCAGAGTTGTTGAACCGCAAATAATTATATGTGTAAATATGATATAAAATAATAATAATAATAATAATAATAATAATAATAATAATATTTATTTCCAAAATCTATTTATTGATATCAAGTATTTATTTAGTATTATTCTTTATTCATTAAATATTATTAATTATTTTAAATTATATTTAATATATAAAGCATTTATTATCCATATTTTTTCTGTCATATATTCCCATTATTTTTATATTCATTATCCACTAATGGTTAATGTTTATCATTTATTATTTCCTTATCATTTAAAAATAATGAATGTCATGAATATCTTAAAAATATGTTAATATAAGTAGTGCTATATTTACATATTTTTAAGATACGCATTTCACTCATTTTTAATTTAGTGTCATTTATTTGTATTATTATATTATTTATTTACAATTTATTCTTATTCACTGATTTGTTTGTTATTATTATTTTTAAAATTATTTTCATTCTTATTTTTCGGATTTATTATTATAATATGTATTCTGATTTTATACACTGCTTTATTTGTTGAGAATATTTTTAAATGTTTTTAAATATCATTTTGCCCATAAATATATTCTATATTACTTAAAAAATAATATCCAATATGACCACAAACCACTGAAACAAACCCCCCCCCCCCATCACCACCACCACACACACACAGACACAGACACACACACACACACACTGGATGGGGTCCAGGCCTTGGGGGGGTTGCGGTATGGGGTAGTCAGGGTGAGGGGGTAATGGGCTGTGCTCTGATAAATCTCACTGCACAGTAAGGAACCTGAGTTATTATTTGAGATAGAACAAATGACAGAAACATACTCACCACACACACATGCGCGCGCGCACACACACACACACACACACACACACACACACACACACACACACACACACACACAAAAGCATGTCATTACATATATGCATATAGGAACAAGAATCCAAATCATCCTGAGTACAAAAATAAAAATGTGTGTGTGTGTGTGTGTGTGTAAGCATGCCTGAATTGTATCTCGTATTTTTTGACACGCTGTACAGGCACCACAGCACACCCTGTGGTCTGGAAGCTCAACGTTTCACTCCATCCTGAGCAGAATCTCAAGAATTTTCACTAAAATGTTGTTTATTAGAAATATTTTCTGCATAGAACACACGCCGTTCAGCCTCCATCATCAGCGTCATCAAATTTACTTTAACGAACATGTTTTCCTACATTAGTCAACATTAACATTAACGCATCAGAAACATCTGCACGAACCAGGAGACAAGACGAACCCAGCAATTAACTCACAATTTAAATAATTATAATATCTATTTAAATATTTACATTATTCACGACTGAGAATAAATCCAACAAGTATTAATTCATTTACATTGTGTTGCTAAATGTAGGTAATGAACTGATCTGATCTGTTAAAACTCATCAGTGAGACATTAATTATGAATATCTCAAAAATAAAAATAAAATATGCAGAATATGCAAATCAGGCAGTTTCTATTGGTGGTTCATGAATTGTTGGTTTTAACTCACAATTTATGTGGAATAAATATGATGAAATGAAATGGAACTGAATATATATATCCATAAACATATATTTAAATAACTGAGATTTAAATAAACATTAATGCAAATGGAAATTAATTTTTTCAGCATTATGTAAATATTTTGATTTTAATATTTAAAAATATTTTAATTAAGGAGACATTGATGTAAATCGTCTTGTGTGTTTGTGATTATATTTATGACTGGAGTACAGTCACAGTCAGTGTGTTATTGTGTGTGTGTGTGTGTGTGTGTGTGTGTGTGTGTGTCCAGCTGCTGCTTATTCCACCATTGTGGTTCAAATGGGCTGCAGAACAGGAATAAATCAGTGTCGAGGCAGAAACACGGCGGTGGCAGAAACATGATGATGGACGGCTGAAATGTTCGGGTTGATATCTTTAGCGCTGCTGACAATTTGGCCAGTCTCGGCTTTTCCAGTTTTGTGCTCCACGCTTGAGCATGTGTGTGGCGTCCGACATCCGAACGTTGTCTCTCTCTCTCTCTCACACACACACACACACACACTCCAAATCTAAACCTAAACCTGGTAAAGCTACACCTGGACATGACGGGCAAGCGACGTGGCACAAATGTAATAAAGTATCAAAAATATTCTCACAAATCACCAAACAGCAGTGATAAATAAAAGTAAACAAACAAACAAACAAACAAACAAAGAAACAAAAAACAAACCCCCCAAACAAGTGTGTTTTATTTAAGATCCATCAATAAAACTATATTTAAAAAAACAAGAACCTAGAACTCAAAGTTCAAAATAAATTTAAATGTCATAACATATAAAAAATATTTTCACAAATCACCAAACAGCAGCGATAAATAAAAGTAAAACAAACAAACAAACAAACAACAACAAAAACGACAGTGTATTTTATTTA